>NW_018244410.1:54295-79078 GCF_001263595.1 Phalaenopsis equestris | reverse complement strand
ACTAAGTCATTATGCCACAGTCATTATGCCACCTTTTAGAAAAGGATACAAAATTTGATTTTAATGAGAAATGCATAAAAACATTTGAATTATTAAAAGAAAAATTAATCACTGCACTTATAATAGTTCCACCTAATTAGGAGAGACCATTTAAAATAATGTGTGATGTTAGTGATTATGCTATTGTGGTTGTTTTAGGACAAAGGCATAACAAAGTTTTTAAAGTAATATATTATGCAAGTAAAACTCTAAATGATACTCAAATTAACTACACCACTACTGAAAAAGAGTTACTCGCTATTGTTTATGCCTTTGATAAGTTTAGACCTTACTTAATTTGAACTAAATGTATAGTGCATACAGATCATTCTGCTATTAAATACTTGATGCAAAAGAAGGATGCTAAACCAATATTAATTAGATAGATAATTCTATTGCAAGCGTTTGATTTTACTGTAGTTAATAGAAAGGGAAATGATAATCAAATAGCTAATCATTTGTCTAGACTAGAAAGAGAAATATCAACTAATTTTGTAAATGAAATTTTAGAGAATTTCCCTGATGAACTATTATATAGTATGGATGAAATGAATGTACCGTGGTATGTTGATATAGTAAATTATATTGTAAGAGATATTTTATCACCTGATATAAAAAAACCACAATTAAGTAAATTTACATATGATTCAAAATTTTATTTTTGGGATGTATTTTTGGGATGACATTTTTGGGATGACACATATCTATATAAATAATGTAAAGATCTAATTATTAGAAGATGTGTGCCTTATGGAGAAACTCAATAGATAATTGAAAGATTCCATGATTTTTAATTTAGGGGAAAGAATAGAATTGCATATAAGATTTTGCAAGCTGGATTTTATTGTCCGACTCTTTTTAGAGATGCTAATGAATATATTAAAACATGCGATCGATGTCAACGAGTAGGAAATATTTCTAGAAGGAATGAAATGCCTCTAAATTACACATTAGAAGTTGAAATTTTTGATGTGTGGGGATTAGATTTTATGATACAATTTATGCCTTCAATTGGGAATTTATATATATTACTTGCTGTTGATTATATGTCTAAATGAACTGAAGCTATTGTTGTACCTATATGTGATGCTCATAGTGTTCCTAAAATTTTAATTAAAAATATTTTTAAAAGATATGGAATGCCAAGAGTAATTATTATTGAAGGAGGATCTCTTTTTAGGAATAAGAGAATCAAAAAATTGATTAAGAAATGTGATATTATGCATAGATTCTCTGCTGCTTATCATTCTCAGACTAGCGGTCTAGCAGAAATATCAAATCATGAAATTAAATTTTTTTTAGAAAAAGCTGTAAATCCTTATAGATTAGATTGGCTTACTTATGGACATACAGAGCTGCTTATAAAACTCCCATAAGAATGTCTCTATATAGACATATTTTTTGGAAAAACATGCCACTTACTAGAAGAATTGGAACATAAAGCATTTTAGGCTATTAAGGAATTTAATGGCTATTAAGGCTATTAAGGAATTTAATTTTAATTTAAATGATGTTGGTGAGAAAAGATTATTGCAACTCAATGAACTTGAGGAGATTAGAAATGAAACATATGATAATGCAGAAAATCTATAAAGAAAAAATGAAAATATGACATGATCGGATGATTATTCAAAAGAAATTTGAACTAGGATAAGAAGTTTTATTATATAATACAAGATTGAGATTATTTACAGGGAAATTGAAATCCAAATTGAAATCCAGATGGTTAAAGATGGTTAAGACCATTTAAAGTGGTTAAAGTCTATCATTATGGAACTGTTGTTGTTAAAGATCCTAACACTGGAAAGATATTTAAAGTTAATGGACATTAATTGAAACATTTTATGAAGGGCACATGCCACAATTTAAATAAGTTTTAATGTTAAGTCAACCCAACTAATCAAATGGTATGTCGGGCTGATAACGTTAAACCAAACACTTTATGGGAGGCAACATATATATATCATTTTATGTTTTGTTTGATAAGTGTTTATATATTAGTAGATAATAATCTTGCACAATTTTATATATTATAAATTAAGACAAATATTGGTATTAGAGGAAAATTTAGAATCGAATTGATCAAAAAAATGAAAAGACGCAATTTTGGCCTTTAGCGCCAACAGTGCCAGAATGGGTGCTGACGACGCTCACAAACATACCAAAGCGCCGACAACGCCATCGAGAATGCCGACGGTATCGATAGCAGTTTGACGATTTTTAACAGATTTTAGCTTACTTTGGCTGGTTTTCGCTCCGTAATTACCACCAAGAGGAGTTTTTCCACCAAGAGGAGTTTTTAAAGTCTTAAAAACTGCCTTAGACGACCAAAAACTTCCTATTTTTAAATTACATAGCCTCCAATTCCAGAAATACTTCCATGTATGGAGTTTTCAATAGAAGAATCTTTATCAATTTTGACGCGCAAAGATTATGCTACAAAGTTTTTACAAAGAAGAGGCTAATCAAGGAGAGAGGCTTTGTAAATCACATATTGATTAATCCAGGTTCTCCGATTGATAAAATAATTGTACAAAGGCGATGAGAAGTTCGGTGCTACACTAACGTTGCAGTTGTTGTACAAGTAGTGAAGGAATTCTATGCCAATTTACATGGAATTACCCAAGGAGTTGTCTTTACCCAAGGATTTACATGGAATTACCCAAGGAGTTGTCTTTGTACGAGGTAAGGCTATACCATTTACTTTTGTGCAAATCAATGAGTTGTATAGGATAGAAAATGTTCCAATCTGTCATTATACAAATTTCATCCTTATAAGTGATTTGATGCAAGATCTCTATAATTTTCTGACGGATGAAAGTGATATTTGTGAAATGTGAGAGGAAGGATATGTTAGTTTCTCTGCTTCATTGCTTAATCCAATATCAAAGCAGTGTCATTTCTTCTTTTTTGCAAAATTATACCCTTCCATGAAGATTAGTAGAGTCAACAAAGAAAGTGTTATTTTGAATTATTGGATTCAAATGAAAAAAACCCATTGACATAGGATCTATCATATTTAAATCTATTATGGGTATTATTATAAATGGTCCAATTTATGGACTTGGGCATCCTTCCACAGTTTTCTACTTTGTAGTCAATCTCAAGTTCCATATGAGAGTTGGGAAAAGTTTTATTACCTTGGGAGCCCATGATTCCTACTGATGATAATTATTTTGGGAATGGGAATGAAGCATTAGTATTATCTTAGATCACTTATCACATGCTTCAACTCATTTGATGCAACCAACATTTGTGTTTAAAAATACTAAAAAGAATTTGAAGAAAATTTAAAGGAAATTGAAATTGAAAAAATTGAAAAATGGAATTTTATGCCTTCAGCGCAGATGACGCTGCCATGGGCGCCGACGGCGCCCTCAACTCGAGAATAGCCTTTAACCCTTTAAAATTCATGATTTTCCCCGTAAATCACCATTTTTACCTATTGAACCACCTTCAACCTCTGATTTTTGCACCTAGGGCTCGCATTTGCTTGGGTTTGAGGCGATTTTAAGGCAAAGGAACTTTGGATTTCATCTTCTCTAGGTAAAAGCCACACTTTGAGTTAAAATTTTTTTTATTTTCATCAATGATTTATCTCACATTGTCGAGATCCAAAAATTTTGGAATTTTTTGAGAGATTTTGAGAAAATCCATTGGTGAAGAACTCTTACTTAGTGAATTTAAGTATAAAGCGTTTTACTTTGTGATTTTCAGAATTTTTGAAATTTATTCAATTTTTTTTTTATTTTTCTCTAGATTTCCCATAACACCAAGAACTAGCAAAGGAAAGCAAAAAGTAGATTATGATGAACAAAAATTTTTTAGCTTCAGGTCTAATTCTCGATTCAATAGTTTACTTGAGCATTAAAAAGTGATTCTGGATCGTGGTTTTAAAAAACATGGGTGGAGAAGTCGAGCGATTAATCAATGCTCGACAGTGGGAAAATTTTTATTATTTTACTGCCGATGTGATTATTGGTGTAGTCATGGAATTCTATGCCAACTTTCCTGAAGCTTCTAACGACTTTGTTTTTGTTTGCGGGAGAAAGGTGGAGTTTTCTCCAAGAAAAATTAATGAGTTTTATCAGTTGGAAGATGTTTACAGTTATTAGTATAAATCATTTTATGCTACTAATGAGGCCTTAGATTAGGTTATTTCTTTTCTTACTGATGGAAGAGGGACCTGGAAAGTCAAAAATGGTGTTAAGGTAAACTTTCCTCTTTCTACGCTTAATGTATTATCTAAGGCCTGACACTACTTTATTTCTAGAAGAATGATTCCGAAAAATCATCATAGTGAGGTGACCAAGGATAGAGCCATACTAATCTACTGCATTCAATGGGTGACGAGGATAAATGTAGGCTCTATTATCTATACAAACACTAGGTCTATTGACACCAGATCTATTGCTTTGGGAGAGACCACTGTTGGTTTGGCACCCCCTGCACTTATTTTTACACTCTGTGAATAGGCAGGAGTTAATTTTAGACCTGTTGAAGAGAGTATTTAGCCTTATTTTACCTTTAAAGCTTATTGGGGCCTGCCAATATAAAGACATATGAATCTCATGTTCATTGGAGATCTTGAAGTAAGACTAGAGATATTCCTTCTACTTTGAGGACCAATACTTCTAGTGACCCTACAAACTAAGAACTTTTAGACCAGATGATGATCCAACAGGGAGATATCTTAAGAATGGATCATAAATTACAAAACATGGATGTCAGAAATGCTCAAACTGATGATTTGATACATCAAAAGTTTGAATATGATGCTGCTTATGATATGCAATTGGTGAGATACATGAAGGGTGATTATTCAGTTCAATTTCCTACTCATAGTTTCCTACTCACCCATACTCACCCAATTTTTACTCCATATAAGTGGTAGAATTTGGATGTAGAAGAAGAAGAAGATGATGATGATTGGTGATCTTTCTTTTAGATTATGTTTGATTGTACTTTGTCATTGTGTTATTTGTTTTTATTGTATTGTTGAGACTGTTTGTTAGATTGTGAGACTCTGTTTTGTTGTTTTGTTGAGTTGTGAATAGTAGTTTGTAAAACTATTTACATTTCTGGAATTCAGTTTAATTATGTTGTTAGTTTTTATATTTTATTAAATATATTGTAATTAACTCTTTCTCAGCAGATTTTATATGTATTATGCGCAATTTAATGTTTTAAGTCATGTAGCTTTTTATATTAGCACCTGCAATATTTCAGAATTAAAGTTTCAAAATCAGAACCTTCAACAGGTGGGGTGGGGTGGAAGAAAAATTCCATTTTAAGGAAATAAACTTAATTTTATTTGTCCTCACTTAGCTATATTTAAAAAAAAATTAACATGAAGTTTGGTGTTAGGGGTTAACTTTAGATAACTATATTTATGTTTCTAAATATATAGTAAACTTAAGTAAAATTTTTTTAATAATAATGGTTAATTTTAGAGATTAAGGTATTTGATATAATAGAAAAAAACTATGTTTTTCTATTTTAAGTAAAGAAAATTGTATTTTTGAAATATTAAAAATCTTAAAGGTTTATGTAATAAGAAAAGATTTAAACTTTATGAAATCTTTAACCTAATATAAATTTTTTAAGTGAAGAAATGTGACAAGTTTTTGACTTTAAGAAGAGGATAGTGAAGTTCAAAATCATTAAAGGCTATCCAAATATAGTAATCCTCACAAGTAAAGAAAAAAAAAGAAAAGAAAATAAAATAAAAGAAAAGAAAAAGGAAAGAAAAGATGTGGGGAGAAGTTTGAGGAGATGCCTAATTAAAAATTGGCTTCACTTGAATCAATTTAAGAAAAAAGGCTTGCTACATTTTCTAAACTTTTATTTGAATATTAGTTTATTTATTAGTAAAGTTTTATGAAGTTCTTTTTCACATGAATACTTTAAGTGACTTTAATATGACAATTTGTAATTTTTCTTGAAAAGAGTAGAGAATAAAAAATTGTGGACTTGATTGCTAAATATTCTTAGACCTTTAGTACTAACTGAAGTTATTTTGAATTTTTCTTAAGTTATGCTATTGTATTTAGTGGACTAAGAAATGGAAATCTAGAAGTTAAATTCTTTACCATAAGTCATATTTTTATGTGATAGAGGAGTTACTTGAGGACAAGTAACATGTAGCTTAGGGGATTTTGATACACCAAAAAATATATGCATTTTTAGACTCATATTTTATATCATTTTTGGTGATATTGCACTTTAATGGAAGGTATTTTTATGTTTTCTTGTAGGTTGTTGAATTTTAGGACTTGAAGCAAAAAAGGAAGCAAAAAGGATGAAATTTGGAGCAAAAATGAAGAAGTTGAAAATTTGTTCAGCTCTGACAGTGCCAGAAGTAGCACCGATGATGCTGTGTGAAGGAGAACATTAAATTAAATAGGAGAAAGCTGGCACTGACAACACTAGAATGGGCGCTGAAGGTGCCAATGTTGGTTCAACCCTTGTTTTAGAAGATTTGATAAATCTAGATGTTTTTTGAAGAGTTTTTTGAGGCACCTATTGGAGAACCAACTCTAGGCTTTATCTGGGGCCGAAATTAATAAAAAAAGTGACTCTTTCTGACATTTCATCGCCCCAATTCAACCCTCTATGCATCACACATTCCTCCATTTTGATTCCACAACCATTTAGAGTCCATTGTTCTTATAATTTAGAGTTTTGTGATGAGATTAAGTGTGAATTATTTTCTAAGAGTGTTGGAGAAGGAGAAAAGTGAGAGATTTCTTCTTCCTTCATTTCCTAGAAGAGGCTACAAGAGATTTGCTTTGAGAAAGAGTTTCAAATAAGTGTTGTTTTTTTATTAGTTTTGTATGAACTTTCTTTTATATATGAAATTTGGTTTTGTTGTATCTTTCTCGTGAAGTTCGAGTAGTTTACTTTATCTTTCTCCCTACTTTGAGATATGGTGAAACAGAGAGATAATATGGAAGTACCAATATTAAAATATAAAATAAATTATGATGATTTTTCAACTCCGAACTTAATTTACTTTTTGATCTGACCAATTGAATTATTAAAATATGTTGTGAAACATATGATCCGGGAAATAGAGTATGTGTTCTACAACAGTGTGAGGTTCACATTTGATTCCATGAAGAAGAACTTCGTTCATGGATTTAAGAACAAATAAATAAGGAAATATATTCTTTTGGGTGTAGAATTGGAGAATCTTTAGGGAG
This sequence comes from Phalaenopsis equestris, assembly GCF_001263595.1. Lineage (NCBI taxonomy): Eukaryota > Viridiplantae > Streptophyta > Magnoliopsida > Asparagales > Orchidaceae > Phalaenopsis > Phalaenopsis equestris. Next base: position 71,834 of record NW_018244410.1, on the reverse strand, counting down.
ACAGACTAAAATCCCTATTTAAGTCTTAGTGTTTAAAAATTAAAGTGAGAGTTAGCCTTTAGGTGAGGGGAGGTGGGAACTCTGGAGTAGGTGCCAGTATCCTCCTAGCCTAGCCACAAATTTAGGGACTAAACCTGAGATTAAATGCCAATGATTTTTTATAACACTGTATTAGGGTAAATAATTAAAACTTCTCCTATTTGGCACAATACATATTGAAACCATTTATCTTATCTCATTTTACCAAAACCTCATTGTAGTGGGAAAGATACTTTTTCACATAAGAAATCTTCATCACATAAACATAATTTAATAGTTTAATAGTTACTGTTTAAACTTGGTATTTTTGTTTTATTAGTAGTTAAATAATTTAATTCTGATAATATCTCAACATTCAAAATTAGTGGCAGTAATTTCATTTTGAGTTTCTGTGAATTTTCTAGTAAATTTATCATTTCAAACTTAACCCTTTCCCATGGGATCGATATTTGGGGCTTGAATAGAAAGTTCTTCATTACTTGATAACAATATGTATACTTGCGTAGAATCCCAATATTATTGCTTAAATTTCTAATTCATAAAATATTGCATCAAGCTTTTGACACCGTTGCATAGCGAAGTCAGCTATATAATTTTTACACAACTATATAATCCGGGATCATGGGGGTGAGAGGGTTGAATATGTCAAAAAGTCTCCTTAATATATTCCTTAAAATTTCTCAAGAGTCACTTCGGATGCCCCTTCAAAATTTGTTTGAATACATTATATTTTTTACATAAACTGATTCTGCCACCTAGGCACCAGATCCCGGCGCCTAGATGCCGGTATTTTAGAAGCCCAAAATAATTGCTTGGTGCTTATGTGCTTATCTTCTAGAAGATTGAAATAAATGCCTGGCACCATAGCGTCAAGCTCTCTATTTCATGTACATGGTCTGGTGCTTAGGCATCAGAGATTAGTGCCTAGGAACACTTTGTGCTCCTTTGCTCCATTTGACATCATTTTACTCTATTTTTGTTTTATTTTCTCCAAAACTCCATCTCTCGTACCTGAAAACAAAAACACACAAAATTCCTTCCATTAATGTGCAATATCATTAAAAATTAGAAGAAAAAATATATAAAAAAGGAGGACATATTTAGGAGTGTCAATTCCGTCAAACTTCACTGCTACTTGTCAACAAGTAACACTCTTATTTTTTAAAACAAATGCTTTAACTTATGACAATTGGTTTCTTTAAAGATTCATGTAGTATTGCCCCATAAATGTGATAGTGTAACTTTATAAAATTATTCAATAACTCAGGCTAGAACTAGGGTATAAGGATTTCTAGTAATTACGTTAGAAATTCTAATTTTCTATTCATCTAAAAAATAATTGTAATTTGTCAAATTCATGAATCCTAGAGAAAATAAAAAATAGAATTATATGATAACTTTATTAGTAAATATTTGAGTAATACAATTAAAATTGATAATAAGCTCAGAATTGTAATTAAGTTTCTTCCTTTAAGATGATTCAAGTGAAGCTAATTTTAATTAGTCATCTCCTCAAGCTTCTCCCACTTATTTTCTTTTCCTTTTTTGTTTTTTATTTTATGTTATTTTTCTTCTCTTTCATAATGTTTTTATTCTTTACATTTTTTATGTGAGGATTACTATATCTGAATAGCCTTTAATGATTTTGAACTTCACCATCATCCTCCTAAAGTTAAAAACTTCTCACATTTCCTTATTAATAATATGTATTACTATAAAAATATTTTTTGATATTGTCTCAATTCTTTTTAAATTGTAAATCTAAGATTCCTAGTGTTTAAAAAATAAAATTTTTCTTACTATAAATAGTAAAACCATATCCTTATTCCTTTATACTAAATATCTTACCTCTAAAAATACCCCTTATCACCAAAAAATTTTACTTAAGTATATATATATATATATATATAGTTCTCCAAATATTGGTTGTTTCAAAATAATTTTTAAATGTAATCTATTGAGGACAAATAAAGCTTAGTTTTTAAAAGTTTTCTTCCTTCCCCAAACTTATATTTTAACATGTATAATATTTAATATAGAAAATATAAGCAAAAAGAAAAATAGCTCAGTAATTCTATCTACCACAAATGTTTATCAGTAACATGTACAAGTATTCATCAAGACAAAACAATGTGTATCAGAAAGTAAATCTAAACTAAAACATGCTGAAATGAAATTAAAATAAAGAAAAGTCTAACTACCACAATAGGTGTTAGTATATGAATATATATTTAAGTGTTTTATAAGTTTTCTATATTATTCTAACACATACACAAACATCAATATATAAAAGAGATCAATTCTTCTTCCATCTCATCACACATCTAGTCCTTTCTTCCAATTCTAACGAATCACTTCGCTGATAAATTGGGTACTTTTAAATAATTTTATCGGGTATAACCCCATGGATACGATTATCATTGATATACTGACTTCCATGCACCAACCTCAAGCATCGCCATATTGCTTTAAGTATGCACCTCTAATAGTTATAAGGGTAGTGTAAGATCATCCCTGGGTTATTCTTCAACTGGTTTATTGAACCATATTGAAGAAATTAAGTTGAGATAAGAGAAGTAAAAGCATTTAGATGGACCTACTCTACGTCCAAACTCATAATTTCTCCAGTTAGTCCTCAAGACTGGTTTAGATATGAATTGTAATGTACTTGTTAATCCAACGACTACCAAACAACAATTATAAGTCTAGTCACAATGAAAATTAAGAAATCACCTCACTCACGACATTAATAATGATTAAATCAATCCGTTAACAATCCAAACATGCACTAATATCAATCAAACTGGTCAAACAACAGTAAAACAAACACATCACTCCTCAAATAAATACATCTCATAAACACACTAACACAAATAACCTATGGGTTGCCTTCCATGAAGCACTTGATTTAATGTTGTCAGCCCGATGAATCCCAAGGTTTTACATATTTTACTTGCTCACCATTATTCTCTTTGGTGTTTTAAATCCTCTTAAAAGTTCTCTCTTGATTAGATTCATATAAATTAAGGTCTGTAAATGTCAGTCGTCAACATAAGAAAATGTCATTTGTTTAGAATATATATATATATATATATATATATATAATTTTTAAAATGTAGCATTTTAAATTTTTAAAATAAGAGATCTAATCAATCTCATATAAATAATAGTTTAAATGAACGAGCACAACACTACAAGCCATTCATCTATCCTAGGGAATTGACACATTACTAGATAGTGAGGCTTGATTAAATAAATCAAAGAATTTTTGACATCAGTTCTGGTCTGTAAAACCTTTATCTCAACTGACAGGTTCCCCAATCTAATATAAATTGTTAGACAGGGTTTTTATTATATGGGTTCCAAAGTTTCCAATAAGGGTAAACCTCTATAGTTAATTACATCTTAAATGACTAAAGTCATTTTAGAAAACTCTTAATTTATATCAGAGACAATTATCTTCATGAATCTCAAAGTTTAGGGTTTTCATTATTGGATGAAGAAATATCAAGTGGGAAAGATAAAATAGGATTGTTATTTTTAGAATTCAAAGGAAGAGAAATAGGGGATGTCATGGATCTTGAGGAGAACCTCAGTGACTTCCCAAGTTATCTTATGGTTTGGATTCAATTTCAAGGAAATATTATTAGATGTTTCCTTCTGTTAATTTTATTATTTAGGGCTTACACTTGGATGACATATTGAAACAAATAAATTGGAAGATAGGAGGATTTATGTCATAATGAACGACAACCTCAGAGCCTAAGGAGAGTTAGGGTTTAAATTGCACAAATGGCTGTACAAAAGCCTAAAGATAACTTGAGAATTTATGTTGTACTAGAAAGACTAACTAAAATCTTATGGCTTGTTATGTAATTCTATGGAAGGTTTGCTATTATATATCTATTTGGTCTCTCAAAGTTGTTCTTTTCTACATCCTCGTCAAGCTACCCATGGTGTTAACTCCAAGCTCCTTGTTGTGGCAGCTCTAGACTCAAGGCTTTATAGTTTCACATTTTATATGACAGGTTTTATTATTGTTGTAGTTCAAGTGTCATTTTTGGGAGGGATTTTAATTTAATTAGATCGACACCAGTTAGGATCCCACGGTTCCCTTATTCTATCACAACTATTTTCTTTTGAATTTTCTTAGTCTAAACGAGTTGTTATGCTCATTTAAACTAGAGAAGTTTCATTAACAACCATAGGTTACCTAATCTGAAAAATATATGTAAACTTGAAAGGGGTATATTATGAAAGTGTATTTTTGTGGTTTTCAGTTCCGGTTCCGTTTTGCATGTAAAGTAAGTAAAATACAGGTTGAAAATGTTATAACATAAAAAAAGAAAATTATAGTACATAAAATGTAAATGCGTACCTTGGCCTCTGCTGCTGCTGCATGATTAGTCTCATAAAGCATAATATATTTGCAGGAAATTTAAATAAATTACAAGAAAGTAAACAGGAGCATTTGAAATGAAAATTTGAAAAGCAATTAGTAAGAAAAAATGATTAAGTAAAAGAAAACTCGTAGTCCCATATGAAAGATCAGAACTAAGTGTAAGATATTGTTAAATGTGGGCTTCTTAGAGCTGGACTGGGTGCTTCCCAACCTTGAGTAAGAGCTACCAACCTGATAAGATATGGAGGGCAATCCTAACCTCAATCTGAGTGATTAACCATGGACCTTTACTAATTTTCTTTTTAATTTAGTTTTCATGATTGTAGAGTTTACTTTAGAAGGAAAAAGCAGTTATGTTGTGGATAGGATTGTTGTTTGAAATATTTTTACAAAGTAGTATAGTCTGTTACTTTGATCAAGCAAGGACTACAGACAACCTTAGAGTATCAGGGGTAAAATCTCATCAAGAGTTGACAAATAGTATCATCGGTCTTTATCCTCTCCCCTTTATTGAAGGTCCTCGTGGTATGAGATACTAATCTTAATCCCACTTTGCATCCCATGTTAACATAAATTAAAATTATTGTCATTGCCCTAGCCAACTAGACCTCAGACTTACACAAGCTTGATGATCTATATGTGGAAAAAATAAATATCCCTAGTTTCTCAAAAGGATTTAAATACCTTAGAGAAGACTTAAATCCTTGAGCAATAGGTCATAAATGTAGAGTATTTTTATTGATTTAGATGAATTATCTGGTCCTGAGGCATAACTTGGTCGGACTCTAAAGGTATTAAGGATAATTTTCTTAAGAAAAGCATAATAAGTTCAGTTGTCTTTTAAAATATCTAAAAGATCATAAAAGTGCTCAGGGCATAAACCTGAACAACTTTTAAAATGGGTTTTAAAAGTGTAAGTTATTCAAAGTTAAATTAGAATTCAGTGGTGATGTTTTTCCCATGCTGAATGAACCTTGATATTTTATTTATCCCATGAGCATGGTGCTAAGGTATTCAATTGATGTTCTAATTAGGAATTTTTTAAGTGGTTACCCTTAAGGGCAAGATAAATTATTAAGGATTAGGTGCTCATGATTAAACTAGTGGTTCTTTAAAGGTGTTCATGATTGATTATGTTTATATTTATAAACCTCATTGAACAACTTCAAATGAGGCCTAGTTCAATACTAAGCCCTTAAATTAATTTTCTAGGTAAATTTGCAATAATCAAAATGTTGAGTTAGATGGATGTAATTCTTATTAAAAGATCATGCTTATCATCTAATCACCATTTAAGGGGGCTTCAAAACAGTAAGTTATTATCTTCCCAGCTTAAGCCCACTATCTTAGAGTCATCCAATTAGATTAACTTCCAAGTCACAATAATTTAGAAAAATTATAATTTGACCCATGTTGTAGAAAAAAAATTGATGAGTTGGTTTCTAATTCTTAAACCCCGATGTTTTGAACATCTAAGAGAGTTTATCTTGATCAAATTTACTCATTTTTCCTTTGAGTTAGGTTAAATTCTAATTAGAGCTTCAAATTCTGTAATTACCATTTTGCCCCTATGACTTTCCACTTCATAATTCATTAAATTGAACTCAAATGACTTTGAAATTTTATTGGTATCGCACTCATGAGTTAATTGACATGTCAGATGTAAAAATTTAACTTTAAGATTTTTATTTAATTTTTAATAATTATTGTTACTCAAAAACATGGATTTTCAATGTTAATTCATTTAATTAATCAAAGTAAATTTTCTGTCCTTAGAAAATTTATTGGAGGTTCACCTAGGTTGGAGGATCACTTAGGCAAAAGTTCATGAATTTTTCAATTATATTTTAATTATTATAATTATTTGTTTATTTTAGTGGTTAATTAAATAAAAAAATATAATTTAATCTTAAAAATTCCTTTTCTATTTTTCTTTGGTTCCTCTAAGTCAAAGAATTCAGAGAAATAAACTTTACATTTTTATGATTTTTATTATATGTATTGTAATTATTTTAATGCAAAATTAAAGAAACTACATTTTTGGCATTTAAAAACACATATATTTATTAAGAAAATTAGGAAAAATATTTTAAGTGGTCCTAAGTGAACAGGAAACAATTTGTGACATTTGAGTGCATTTTTATATTTTTTTTTATTTTTAATTATTTTTAAATTGAAAAAGAGCTCAAAAATTAAAATTTTATTTTAGCACCAATTTTATTTTTCTTGAGTGCTCTTGGTCACAAGGATCACTCCAATGCACTTATTATATTTTTTGACTTTCGTTTTTTTTATTGTAATTATTTTATTGCTAAAAATCCGATTTATCTTGAAGAATAGGCTTTGATATTAAAGACAATTCAAATGGGCTTCAAATTTTTACAGTGACTTAATCTATTCATTATCTTTAATGTCGACAAATTTTTGTGATTTTTTGTGTTATATTTTATTTTCTTAATTATTTATGAGTTTTAATGATTTAATTACATAAAATAATACACTTAATTATTTAAACTCATTTTATATTTTTCTTAGAGTCTTCTGACCACAGTGAACTTACCAAAGCAAGTCCCATATTTTTCTAATTTATATTTGATTTTTATGAATTATTTAATTGAAAAAAAGAACCTAACATAGAAAATTAGGAATTTCAACCTTAATAGTCTCCTCTAACATGTGAAAAATCAGAGGACACTCGTAGTCACATAAAGATCAAACCCTCCAAATTTCATGTTGTGATGACCGATAGTTAATTATTTATGATTAAAATAAGCTTTGGAGTATTTAATTAATTAAAGATAAAATATATGACAAATAATTTTGATTTTAATTCTTAATATTTTTCTCTATTCATTGAGCATAATGATATTTTTATTTATTTTTTATGAATTTTATACACAAAGTTATGATTTTTAAAGGTTTTTGAATTAATTTAAATAAAAATTCCCTAATTATCTACTTATCCACGTCAAGCTCGGTGGCCGCTAAAGCACACGTGGTGCAATTTGACTCAATGCCGCCATCCACATCAGCTGTCACGTGTCCTGCCTTTACCACTTTGATAGTGTGCTCGACGTGATCCTAGCCATCCGCTTAATACACATGCGATCCAACGATCCCGACCTTCATCCCCAACTAGTGTGAGCTTAGAATTGTCCAAACTAAAACCCTAAGATCTCACTCGATACTTAACCAAATCACATGGGGTTTGAGCCTTCATCTTCATCTCAGTGAAACAAATTTATCTATATGTCGGTCGTGAACATGAGAAGATGATGAAAAGTAGTAGTATTTTAATTCTTTATTAAATACAAGATCGCATCAATCTCATAAAGACAATACTTTAACTAAATGAGCACAACACTACAAGCCATGCATCTATCCCGGGTAATAGACAAGTTACTTGATAGTGAGGCTCCATTAAATAAAAATGATTTATGACATACATTTTAGCCCGTGAAACATTTATGTTAACCAATAAATTATCTTATTTATTATAAAAGATTAGACAAAGTTTATATTAAAATGAGTTCTAAAGTTTCCTATAAGTGCAATCTCCTATAGTTAATTACATCTTATACAATAAAAATCGCCTAAGAAAACTCTCAATTTAGATCAGAAGGTATTGTCTTCAAGAATCTCAAAGTTCAAGATTTCAAGGTCGGACGAAGAAATATCAAGCAGGAAATATCAAATGAGATAGTTATTCTCAGAATCTGAAGAAAGAAATATGAGGGACATCATAGATCCTGAGGAAAACCTCGGTGACTTCCCAAGCTATCCTATGGTTAGCTTCAATTTTGAGGAAATATTACTATATGTTTTATCAAATTTTATTTTTTAGGGCTTATACCTGCATGACACTGACACATAAATAGCCTGTAAGATAGAATGATTTATGTTGTAATAAACAACGACCTCGGAGCCTAAGGCGAGTTAGGGCTTAAATTGCACAACATGACTGTGAAAAGGCCTAAAGTTAAGTTGAGGACTTATGTAGTACTAGACGAACCACCTCAAAATAGTATGGTTTGTGGTTTAATTTTCAGGAAAGGTTTGTTGTTGTAGATCCATTTGCTCTTTCAAAGTTGTCCTTATGTACATTCTGGTTATAGTAACCACAGATTTAGCTCCAAGCTCCTCGTCGAAGTGACAACTCTAGATAAGAACATAAATATTTGCAGTTTAAGTGACAAGTTTTGTTGTTATTATTCGAGTGTCTTTAAAGGAGATTTTAATTTAATTAGAGTGACACCGATTAGGATCCTATAGTTTCATCACTGCATAACTATTTTTTCTTAAATTTACTTGGTCTAAACAAGTTGTTAAGCCCATTTAAATCAGAGAACTCTTGTTAGAATCCATATGTTACCTCCTATGAGAAATCCTCATATACCCAAAAGAATTGTATTAAGTTTGTTCATTATTTCAAAAGTGTAGATTAATTTTGAAAATATGTTTTTGTGTTTTTCAGGCTTTTGTTTAGTTTTGCATATAAAGTAAATAAATGCAGGAAAAAATCCTGTAAGGTAATTAAATAAAATTGCAATGCATAAAATTTAAATGAGTACTTGAGCCTCTGCTACCGCTACATGGTCAGCATATTAAAGCATATTATATTTATAGGAAATTTAAATAAATTATAGAAAAGTAAACATGAGCATCCGGTATGGAAAAAGTTAGAAAACGAGTTGTAGAAAAACACGAGTAACTAAAACTAAACTCATACTCACATGTGGGAGATCAGAACTAACAGTAAGACATTGGTAAATGTGGGGGTTCAGAGCTGGACTGTGTGCTTCTCAACTTGAATAAGAGCTACCAACCAGATATTCTACGGAGGGCAGTCCTAACCCCGATCCTAGTGATTAATCATTGACCTTTATAAATTTTCATTCCTACATTAATTTTCATGCATGTAAAGTTTACTTTATCAAGTAAAATAAATTTTATTTTTTAAATACCTTATAAAGTTGTGTAGTCCACAGGTTAATTACTTTGATCGAGCTAGGACTACATGCAACCTCAAAGTATCAGGGGGAATACTCTCGTTAAGAGTTAGCGAATAGTACCATCGATCCTTATCCTCTCCTTTTATTGAAGGTCCTTGAGGTAGGAGATACTATCCTAATATCCAACTTTGTATCCCTTATTTAAGCATAAATTAGCATTATCTTCAATGTCATAGCCACCTAGACCTCAAACTTACACAAGCTTGATGATCCATATGTGGAAAAAAAATATCCCCAATTGGTCACAAGGATTTAAATACCTTAGAGAAGACTCAAATCCTTGAGTACTGGGTTAATTAATTTAGGATAAGTTAGGGCTTTTCTATTGATTTAGGTAAAATATTGAGTTTTAAGGAATAACTTGGTGGGTCCCTAAAATTTTTAATGAATTACCTTCTTGAGCAAAGCACAATAAGTTCCAATGTACTTCAAAATATCCAAAAGATTATAAAAGTTTTTGGGGTATGACCCTAAACAACTTTTAAAACCTCTTGAACCATTTCGAGTTCATTTAAAATAATTATGTTGTTCAATTGATCATCTGAAGTTAATTTTAGATTTGGTGGTAATTAATTTATGTTGTGCTCAGTGAACCTTGATGTTTTAACTATCCCATGAGCGGGGAACTTAGACATTCACTTGATGTTTTATTTAAGAGTTATGTAAATGGATGCTCCTTAAGGGCAAGCATAAATCATTAAGGATCTTGTGCTCATAATTAAATTCAGGCTTGTAGTGTTTTAAAGGTATTCATGATTAATTTAGTTTCTCTTTTCTAAACCTCAATAGATAAGTTTGAATCAGACCTAATTCACTACAAAATCCTTAGGTCTTCTATTTTTGATAAATTTGTAATAATAAAAAATGTTGAAATAAGTTAATTTAATTCTTATTAATAGATTGCATTTACCATATAAACAACAATTAAGGGGCTTCAAATGAGTAAGTTATTATCTTCCTAGCTTAAGCCCACTACCTTAGGATCATCCAATTAAGTTAACCTCTAAGTCATAATAATTTAGAAAAATTACAATTTTGCCCTTATTGTAGAAAAGTGGTAAGTTGGTTTCCACCTCTTAGCCTTTAGGTTTCAAACATTTGAAGGAGTTCATTATGATCAATATTGCCCATTTACCCTTTAACTTAGCCTGAAATTTCATTAGGGCATAAAAACTTATAATTATCATTTTACCCCTAGAGCTTTCCACTTCATAAATCATTAAATTCAATTCAAATGACTTTGAATTTTTTTGATACCCCACTCATGGGTCAATTAAAATATTAAATGTGAAATTATAATTTTTTTATTTTTTATGTATGTAGGCACTATTTTTGGTTAAAGAGTTGCCCGTTGGAAGCTGTAGGTCACCGAAATCGAAATCCCGTCCCTCGCTTCAGAAATCAAACCGACCCCATATCTTTCATAGTTTAGATGAAAGGGCACTATACCTCAAACCCTGTATCTAACCCAAGGGATAAACACAAGACCTGAGGATGAGGCTCGATAAAAAAAACTAAGACTAAGAAGTATAGGACATCCATTTGGTCTGCGAAACCATTTTATTTGCCGACAAATTACCAACCTATTTAATATAAAGAATTAAATAGGGATTATATTAAGCTGGGTTTGAAAAAAATTCCTATAATGGCATACCCCTATAGTTAATTACATCTCAGATAAATGACGTTACCTAAGAAAACTCTCTATAAAAATCAAGGAATGTTATCTTCAAAGAGATCGAAAGGATAAGACTTTTCAATGAGATTGGAAAAAGAGGTTTGAAAAGGGAATGATTCAAATTTAGAACTTTTATTGTGGAATCCAAAAGAGGAAGAACTAGGGGATGTCATAGATTCGGAGGAAAACCTCGGAACCTCGGTGACTTCCCAATCTGTTCCCAATCTGTCCTATTGTTTGGCTTCAATTTTGAGAAGAAATTATTTAAGTGTTTCATCATGCCAATTTCTTTTAGGACTTACATTTATGTGAAACAATCACACAAATAGCATGAAAGATGTGAGGGTTTAGGTCATGACAAACGACAACCTCAGAATCCTAAGACGAGTTAGGGCTTATATTGTATAGTAGAGCTATACAAAGGCCTAAAGATGAGTTAGGGCTTATATTGTATAGCAGAGCCATATAAAGGCTTAAAGATGAGTTGAGGATTTATGTTGCCTCAGGCTGACAACCTCAAAATTATATGGCTTGTTATTTAATTCTAAGGAAAGATATGCTGCTGTAGATTTTGTTACTGTTGAAGATGGTCATGCTGCCCACAGTGCTAGCTCCAAGCTCCTTGTTGAGATGAGTTTAAGTTTTCTAATGTGTTAAGTTATAATGTCAAATCAGATGTTCGTATGGTTGATTCTTTAAAAGTTATGGGGCATATTAAAGTTGATTAGAGCGACACCAGTTAGGATCCTAGGTTTCCCTCCTTTCGGTACCATTATTTTCTATCAGAATAACTTAGTACAAATGAATTTAATGAACTCAACTCAATGTGTTCCATACTTTCATTTAGATTGTAGGAAGTCTCTTTAGCAACCGTAGGTTACCTCCTCCGAGGGAATCCCGATCATCCAATAGAGACGTCTTAATTTAAGTGCAGTTGTTGTTTTGTGAGGTTTGTGATTAAATTTTGAGTTGTCTTATATTTTGAATGTTGTGGTAGTGGGTTTTATCCTAGTTGATTTTAGTTTTGGGTTTTGGTTATACGACTACCCTAGCAATTTTGGTTTTCATGCAGGGTGACATTATTGTTTAACATGCAAGTTTTGTATATATAAAAATACAGTGTGGAAAGTACAAGAAAAGACGGTACTGTAAACTATAAAAGCATACCTGATGAGCCTTCTGGTTCCACCACCTGAAAAGTCAGTACTTGCAAGACATGTATATAATATTGTAAGGAACTTAAATTGCAAGAGTAGATGAAGGCTTAGTTACCAAAACCGAGGGTATGATTTTGTTGGATCTTGGAAGATCGTAGTAGATGATTTTAGAGCAAAATATGGCAAGTCCAATTTACCCTTCAGAATGTCTAATAGATTTCAAAATGCTCAAGGCATAACCTTACATCACTTTGAAGATCTCTGGAAATATTCCGAGTTCATTTGGAACTTATCATATTGTTCTATTAATCATCTTAGGTTGAAGTGTGACTACCCCGTTGCTTAGTGAAACTTAGCAATTTAATTTTCTCAAGGATAGAATACTCGGTTAATCAATTGATCTTTCGTTTAAGAGTTATGTGAGTGGGTGCCCATAAGGCAAGTGTAGATTATTTAAGATTTTGGTGCACACAATTAAGGTCAGGCTTGTAGTGTTTAAAGATGTTAACCACCAATCATGTTATCTTCTAAAGTCAATCAATTGAGTTTAGATATTGAGCCTTTAACAGTCATGATAGGTGAAAAAGTGATTATCATGATTTTGATTTAAGTCACATGTATTCTTATCAAATGGTAGAACCATCCTCAACTTTAGGCTTTAGAAAAGTGAATTTCCATCTTTCCGAGTTAAGCCCATAACTTAAGAATCGTCTGATCTTGGTTGATTTTCAAGTCATGAAGATTAGGAGGATTATGGTTTTGTTGATGTTGTGTAAGGGTAGTGAGTGAGTTTCTACCTTTCAATCCCATTGTATTTCAATCATCCAAATATGTTTATTAAGATTAAAATTACCCATTTTCCCTTTCGTTAATCCTAAATTTTAATTAAGGCCCCGAAGTCTAAAATTACCACTTTAACCTTGGGGCACTACACCTCATAACTTATTAAACACAATTCAAATGACTTTGAGTGTTTAAAGTGTCATATTCAAGGATAATTATAATGTTGGAGGAGAACATGTGGACCACTAAAAATTTTAATTTAATTTAGATAATTATTTAAATTTAGAAGATAGAACTTTTAAAAGTTAATTTGTTTAATTATCTAAAATAAAGTTTGTATTTTTGAAAAAATTATTAGAGGTCTCCTAAGGTCAGGAAACACTTAGGCAAAATTTCATGATTTTTTTTGAATTAAATTTTTATTACCATTATTTAATTTTTAATCGATTTAAATGATTAAATTAAAAAGAAAATAATGTTTTAATTACAAAAAATCAATTTTATATTTTTAATAGACTTCTCTGAATTCAGAAAACTCAGAGAACCAAGTTTTGTATTTTTGTGATTTTTAATTTATTTATTATAATTATCTTAATGGGAAAATATGCTAAATTAATTTTTAAGCTTTTAAAATTTATATTTTAACTTAGAAAAATTAGGAAAAATATTGTAATGAATTTTGAGTGATCAGGGGACATTTCCACTCATTTTGAACCATTTTTTGTATTTTTGAAAATTTTGGTTATTTTGATTATTTTTAATTCAAAATATAAATGAAATATTTTCACAAAAATGGATTTTATTTTTATTAAATGTCCGTGGTCACAAGGAACTCAGAGAACCAAATTTCATAATTTTTCTAAGCTTATTTAATTTAATATAATTATTTTTATTTAAAAAATAGAAGGTTTCCTTAAAAATTTATTCTAGTGCTTAGACTAACTCAAATAATTTTGATATTTTTACGGTCAGTAAATATGATTTTTATGGACAGTGGGGAAGTGATTTTGTGAATTTTTGGGAAGTATGTAATTTACATAAATTAATATAAAGTATATGCATTTAATTAAATATAGCAATTTACAAGATAATTCAAAGTATCATGATATTTTTCCTACACTTCTCTAACCATAGGAAACATACTAAAATTATTCCAATAAATTTCTAAGTGATATTTTGAATTATATAAATAACATAAGCCAAAAAGGTCACTTTGGCTTGTAAATAGGGTTAGAAGCATAGGGATGTCCTCTAACCTTGGAAAAATTAGAAGACATAGCCTCTGTGATGGGGAGAAGACATAGCCTCTGTGATGTAGAAGACATAGCCTCTGTGATGGGGAATTAACCCTCAAAATTTCAAGCCATGGTGAGCAATGTTTAGTCATGGAGAGTTAAAAGACCAAAGAGGGTATTTAATTCATTAAAAAGAAGGGAGTAAGAAAATAATTTTTATTTTTCATGCACATTATTCTCCTTTGTTCATTGAGCAAGAGTTTATTTTTCTTTTATTTTTATAATTTTTCTAGAGAAAGATATAGTATTTTGAAGTTTAGGCATTTAAAATAATTAGGAAAATCCCTATTTTTCTACTTATCCACACAACCCCCAACCTACGGCGACTCCAAACTCACACGCGACGTGCTCTCATTCAACGCCGCCATCCTCTTCAGCTGCCATGCATCTCACGGTTCATGAACCATCCGCTCGTCTGGCTGGATCTCCTCCGTTGGTTGGATAAACACGCGATTGGACGACTCTCCGTTATTGTCCCCAAGTGACTTAACTTGTAAGTCGTTCACACTAAAACCTTAAGATATTCGTTTAGACTCAACCAAACCACATGAAGTTTGTTTCTAAACCTTCATCTACTTAAGATGAACAAATCTATATGGTTAATAAAATATGAAATCAATCCATTACAATTGGAGAATCAAAATAAACTTGGATTTAGGTTGAGGTTCAATACCTTTGTCTTAGAGGGGAGGTCTCAATCGCATGGTTGTAGTAGCTTTGATTGGACCCAATGAACCTCCAAATGAAGTATCAAGCCTTGGTGAATTGTCTAGGTATGAATTTAATCTAGCTCGATTTTAGGTGTTAAGGTGCTGGTCTAGAGCTAGGTTAGAGGCCATTTAAGAGGTGGATTTTGTGGGGAATCATCTTCTTTCACTGTGGGGATGGTGTGTACACAATTAATTGGATTTTGGTTCACTGTGGAGGTGTGGAGAGATCTATTCTAGTTTTGGGGCAAATTTTAGTGAAGAAATTGTCTCTGTTGGGTGGCTATCAGTGGCCGAGAGCAAGGGAATTGCACTTAGGACGATTTGGGGAAGCTCTGGTGAGATTTTGGCAGAGTTTCCTTAAGGTTCCAAGCACACTCTTCCTTGGTTGTGAAGAGCTTAATTTAAAGCCATGAGCCATGGCGCCATGGCTATCTGGTGGAGCTCAGGGCTTGGAGTTGGGTGCTAAAGCTTGCTGAGGTGGAGCAAAGGTAAGCTCTAATAGCAAATGGGATTGAGCCAAGTTAGGGAAGTTCAATTTTATGTTTTGGCCATTTGGAGCTCCCTCGGGGTGGCTTTTTCCAGTGGCTGAGGAGGTGGATAGCCAGAGTATGGTCACTTCTTGGCTCAGGGAGGCTAGGGAGTTGCTAATGATGATTAACTCTTAAGGGTAATTGATGATGAAGGAGATATTTCAAGTTTAGGCCAAATATGGGGTGAAATCCGTTAAATCAAGGGACCATTGGCCCATAGCTCATCTTAGCTGGTCTAGGTGGGTTTAGCCTGGTGTATTTAGTGGTTGTGGGGTCATTAATTTTATGGCTTAGACGTGGTTAAGTCTATTTTTGTGCATGGGTTCAACTTAAGTCCAAATGGCTAAAATTTGGGTTTAGGTTAGGTTAGCCACGATTTTGAGCCAAATTGATTGATCAACATTGTGTAGATGATTGTAATGAAAATTTTTTGTGAAGGATTAAAGTAAATTTAAGGTCAATTGAATGCTCAATTTGAAGGATTTTGGGATTTCGATCAATTTGGGCATATTGGAACAGATAGACTAAAGTTGAGCTAAGTCCAAATTGACGGTTGAAAATGGTCTATAGGAATTTTATGAAAAGGCTTCAACAAAAATTGGGTGTCAATTTTGGGGTTAAGGCACTCAATTTTGTGGAATTTGGAGACAACTAATTTGGGATAAATTTGGAAATTTTGGACTTGGGTTAAAATTAAGTGAAATTGAGGCTTGGGAAAGGCCAATTAAAAATTGAAATTTGTATGTAGGAATGTTATGAAGAGTCTAGGATCCAAATTGGGGCAAATTAAGTAGGCTATGGGGTTCAATTTGGTGAGATTAAGTCATATGGTCAAAATTGGGGTTTTGATTTGGAACAAAATTTAGCTCAAAGAATGGGCCAAATAAGCTTAGATTTAGTTTAAATTGGTCATATGAAAGGTGAATTTGAGTTTAGAATTGAAATTGAGGGAAATTGGGTCTAAATTGATGGACATTTGTGATAAATTTGGGGAAATCAGGCTTTTAAAGACAATTTGGAGGTTTTGGTTAAAATGGTCAAATTGGCTAAATTGTGTCCAATTGAAGGGTACAAATTGGTTTTGGAGGTACTTGAGATGATTTTTAAGGTTTTGGGAAAGTTTGGGGTGCCAAGGGTATATTTGTAATTTTGGCAAATTTGGGGGTATTTTGGTAATTTTGAGAATTTTTGGTGGTTTTGGGAAATTTGGGTATTTTGAAAGGGTTTGAAATGATTTCTGGACAAAATTGAGTATTTTGGATGAAATTGGAATTTTTGGCCAAATTTGGGATTTGGGGGTGTTTAAGTAATTTGGGTAGGTTTGGGGATAAAAAAAGCAAAATTGGAAACTTTGGTAGAATTGAGGTGTCAACCACCTTACATGAGCTATGAACCAATGAAATCCTCGAACCAATGAAATCAATGAAATCCTCATTTGGGTTCTCTATGTATCGGTCTTAGCTAAACCCTAGCCTAGGGCTAGTGGGTCTAAGGGACCATCTATATGAGTCTCCCAAAAGATCAAGTGATCAAAATCAACAAATTAGGGTTTAGGGTTGTGAGTGGATATATATGATAGTGAGTGTAGTAAGTGAACTAGTTCTAGACCAACACCCAGGGTCAACCCTAAGGTCAAATAGTCCTATGGGGACTCTTTTTGAGATCCCCAATATGTGGAACTTCAAGTTGAGCAAGTAAGAGTTTAGAATTTCTAATGGTGAGGGCTCATTTTCTAATTTTCTAAGAATAATCAACAAAAAAGTCCTATGACTAGACCTTAGGCAACTAAAAAAGGAAAACTTAGGGTTTGTTTGGGGCAGCTGCAGCTTATCCAGCTTCTGCTGATAAGCAGCTTATCCTGATAATCTGCTGATGAGCAGCTGATCCGGATAAGCTGTCTGGCTGTTTGGTTGGCGCTTATGAAAAACAGCTG
>NW_018244410.1:47858-51810 GCF_001263595.1 Phalaenopsis equestris | reverse complement strand
AAAAAAAGAAAAACATTGAGGTTCAACACTGTAGGAAAGAAAAAATAAGTTAAAAAAATCCAATAAAAGAGAAAACATTTATTTAAAAGAAAAAATAGGTAAAAAACAAAAAAAAAATAACATTCTTGTTATAATAAAAAATAAAAAATAAAAAAACTAGTTAATATCCTTTGTTTTATGGTAGTGATAGTTTAGTCCCACAAATATGAAGACTTGTAATGCTTGACCTCTCATCAGTTCTTTGAAATCTCAAAGGCACACTCAATCCCCTCAACAATCTATTATCAACATGAAGCTTGTTTGCAATAATACATTTTCATAATGAAATTGAGTATTTAGATTTTGTGCATAGGCACGCAAATTATGATGTAATTGACAACTGTATTTTTTATTTGTAATTTCCCACATCTCTTTATAGAAATTTTTTTGTCCTAATTCCCTTGCTTTATTTCGTCTTTTGCTTTATTCATAGAGTCATAAATGAAGATTATTAATGGAATGTTTTTGCTAGCAACCATTTAAAACATTTGTTGATGGACTTTTGGTCGTAGGAGCATAGTTAATATGATGTTAAAAAGAATATTTTTACATGATGTTAACTGTAACTTCGTTTAGTTTTTTTGCTCAGGTTTTTTTTTCGCCATAAAATTTTGTCCCATTCTTTAGAAATGGATATGTTGTAATGGTTGTTTTAATTCCTTAAACCTTTTAAATGTCAAATAAGTTATAGTACTTCTCATAATGGTTGTGAGATGTTTTCTTTGTTTGTAACTTTTTCATCAAACTTAACACCTATGATGGTTGCAAAAAAACTTGTGCACTATTTTTTCCTAAGAAAAACATTTTATGTTGTGGTAACATAACTACTTCTAAAGCATTGAATTGAGGCAATTCCAATAAATATTCTTCTTTTTCTCTACTAACATCTCCTTATAGCGTTATATGGACTTGCATTCTTTTTTATCTCTTAAACAACTATGCCCTTTCCTACTCCAACAAATTTATCAAACATTTTAAGTAACAGAGATGCAACTTTTAAAAAGGTTGGTACATCAACATATTTGAAAAATAATGTCCTAAGGATTGTTAACAAGGAGTTAAATAGTGCTCCTTTGTTCGATATCTAACTAACAATGTAAAATAATTGTTTTCCCTATTTCCACCATTGTTCTTTTTTCCTCAAAAAGAGTCTTTTTCGTTGTTTTTACTCTCTTTTAACATTCATGTTCGAGGCTTATATGCTTTGAAGATCTAATAATCGGCCATAAACTAAAGGGAGCAAAGCATATTAATAGATGATGGGCTTTTTACCACACTGAAAGAAATATTTTTCTTATAAAAGCATCTTTTAATGTCCAAAAACACTCCATTTCAATAATTTTTTAAGCAAAGATGGAAGGTATTATGTAAGAGTTTTTATTATCATCATCATCATCTAAATTTAAAATTAATCTATTATTTGGACCCTGAGTTCCCCTATTAGAGGTATGGACTATCCCAATCACTTCCTTTTTTCCTTAAGCTATTACTTTTGTGGTGGTAGTATATTTTAGATATTATGCACATTCTTTAATAACATATAACACTTTTTCAGATATTCTAACATTAATGGTCATGCATGCAAGGTGTTCTTTCAATTTTTTACGCTACAATAATTCTTGTTGTAAAATTTACATTTTAAATTGATAATACTTTTTGTGCTCATTCATTCGGTACTTGGCTTCAATATTATGTTTTAAGTTGCATATTTTCTTTTAGCACAACTAGTTATTATAATAGAAAAAGTTAACAAGGTAAAAAATAATAAATCAAAAGAAAATTAAAAAAAAAGCTACAAAATAGAAAATATGAACCCTAAAAGAAAAAAAAAAACACGCTCGAGCCGAGCGTGTGCCTATTCAAGTTCACGCTCAAGCTTGTTTATTAAAAGCCTGTTCAAGCTCGGCTTGAGCTAAATTCGAGTTTGATTCATATACGTATTATCAAGCTTATTAAGGAGCATCTCATTTAACAAAACAAATGTCATAATTGAGCCTTAATCTAGCTTTAATCAAATTGTAATCTTGCTTTATATGAGCAGCTTGTTGGGAAAATTAAATGAGCTGTATCAAACAATGCTCATTGAGCCTAAAAATAAATATTTAAATGCTACCATTCATGAGTGAGCTGTAATCGAGTTTTAATCTGTCTTGTTCACTTTAAACGATATTGTTCATGAACATGAATAAATTAAACAATAAATTGTTCATGCTAGTTCATTTATTTATCGATTATTTATGAAAATGTTCAAGTGCATTTGATTAGCTAATCAAAAAATTCTGAAGGAGCTTTAATCGAGTCAAGTCACGAGTAGTTTGTTGAATGCTCAGTTAGTAGCTTTAAAACAAACCAATTACAATAAAATAAAATTAGATAATATGATAGAATAGTTGAAAAAGAAAATAATTATAATATTTAAAAGAAAAATAAAAAATTTGAAAAAGATATTTAAGAGAAAACAAAAGATTGTAAAAAGAAAATAAAAACAAACTAATTATAACGAAAAAGAAAAAGCATTTTAAAAAATCCAATAAAAATTATAAAAAATATTATAAAGAAAAATAAGTAAAAGGTAAAAATAAATAATTGTTAGAATAAAAAAAAAAGTTAATATACTCATGTTATGCATGAAAGCTCATTTGCTCATTACATGCACCACATGCTTTATTAATGCATTATCTTCGCAATATGTGGCTACTCACCGTGCTCGACCTCTCGACATCTTGAACAGAAGGAGGATTAATGTGTTTGAACAGAAGGAGGATTAACCAAGTATTTTCCTATTTCAGTTGGATTACATTATGCATCGATGAGGTCAGCATTAAGCCCTTATCTTTTTGCTTTTGTTATGGATGCTCTTACAGGACATGTACAGTAGGATGTACCTTGGTGTATGCTATTCACTGATGATATCCTTTATGTGGATAAGACTAGAGAAAGAGTTCAGGAAAAAGTTTGAACTATGAAGGTGTACCTTGGAGTTTGCAGGTCTTCGTTTGAGTAGTTCTAAAATTGAATACATTGAATATAATTTAGTAGATCTGGTGGCAGAGTTGTAACTATAAGTGATCAAATCATTAAAAGTGTGAATGTTCTAAATATCTTGGGTTTATTGTTCAAAGTGATGGTGATATATGGGGGTGTTATTAGTAAAATTGAAGTTAGTTGGTTGGACTGGACGAATGCATTGAGCCTTTTGTGTGATAGAAAATACCTCTTAGACTTGAAAAGAAAATTTTTTAAGATGGTGGCGAGACTTACAATGTTCTATGGTGCAGAATGTTGGCCTTTAAAAGAGAAGAAAAAAACTAACTTAAGTGTTGCTGAGATGAGAATGCTTAGGTGGATGAGTGGCTCGACACTTTAGAGATAAAATGTGATGAATGCATTTGTGAAAGGGTTGGTGTAGCTCCATTGACAGACATGATTAGGGAGAGTTGTCTTAGATGGTTTGGTCACATTAAATGTTGACTATCTGATGATCTGATGGGGAGAGCAGATGTTTTATATTTGACTTATGTTAAGAAAGGTAGAGGCAGACCTAAAAGGACTTGGGTTTATGTTATTAGATGTAAATGAAAATACGACTCTCAATAGGATACAATGGAGAAAAAGAATTGATGTAGCCGACCCACTTTGTGTGATAAAACTTGTTGTTGTATATCATTAGTTTATTAACAAATATCAGAATACACCCAACTATAATGTGGTACACCTTGATTTTCATTGAATTTTACTTGAACCTTTTTGTCTTCTTTAAAGAGACATTTAGCTGCTGTTCAAACTAATTCCTTCCTAGAATATCAATATTAAGTCCTCTAGAAGTATTTTGATCAAATACAATTAATTTTACTCATTACATTATATTCAGAATGACTTGGGCATGTTTGTTTAACTTTTTTTAATTAACATT
>NW_018244410.1:41714-46589 GCF_001263595.1 Phalaenopsis equestris | reverse complement strand
TTTCAAAACGCCGCCCGCACTTATAAGCTGCCCCAAACGGGCCCTTAACCTCAACTAAAAGTGAGGTCAACAAATGGATCCCCAATAGGTGTGGTGTGTTGGGCAAAGCACACCGCACGTATTGACGTTGACCGACGAGATCAATAAAACCAATATAGACTCCTAAGTCAACAGACCTAGAAAGGAGTGTAAAATTGAATGCTAGTTGTTTCCGCTAGGGAATATAGCAGGTGAATACCTGATCGAAATCACGAAGTAGAAACTCTCGTTGGGGATCAGAGTGTGGGTTTCAAATTATCAAGTTTCACGTGTTTATAGATGATGGGAATTAGTATGTAGGTACTGACCCCAAGATGGGAATTGAAATTTAGGTATCAAACATGGAAAGGAGAGTCGTAATTTAGGTACCAACCTTGAAAGATAGGAATCAAAATGTTGGTACTGATCCCGAAATGATGATTGAAATTTAGGGATCAATCTAAGAAAGAGAATCAGAATTTAGGTACTGACCTCAAAGGGAGGGAATTAGAATTTAATTACTGATCCCGAAAGACAGGAATCAAAATTTAGGTACTGACTCTAAGACGAGAGTTGAAATTTAGGTATCAATCTCAGAAAGAGAGTCAAAATTTAGAGACCGACCTCAAAAAGAGTGAATCAGAAGTTAGGGACTGATTCTAAAATGAGAATTGAAATTTAAGTATCAATCTCAAAAAGAGAATCAGAATTTAGGGACCGACCTCGAAAAGAGGGAATCAGAATTTAGGGATTGATTTCGAAATGAGAATTGAAAATTAAATATTGATCTCAAAAAGATAATCAGAAGTTAAGGACATTCTTTGAAAGGACGGAATCAGAAGTTAGGGACTAATTCTGAAATGAGAATTGAAATTTAATATCAATCACAGAAAGAGAATCAAAAGTTAGGGACTGACCTCGAAAGGAGGGAATCTGAAGTTAGGGGCTGATTCCAAAATGAGAATTGAAATTTAAGGATCAATCTCAAAATATGAATCGGAAGTTAGGGACCAGCCTTGAAAGGATGGAATTAGAAGTTAGGTACTGATTCCAAAACAAGAATTGAAATTTTAGGATCAATCTCAAAAAGAAAATTGAAAGTTAGGAATAGACCTCAAAAGGAGGGAATCATAAGTTAGGGATTGATTCAAAAATGAGAATTGAAATTTAAGTATCAATCTTAAAAAGTGGATCAAAAGTTAGGGACTGACCTTGAAAGGAGGGAATCAAAATTTAAGGACTGATTTTGAAATTAGAATTGAAACTTAAGTATCAATCTTAGAATGAGGATTAGAAGTTAGGGACCGACCTTGAAAGGAGGAAATCAAAATTTAGGCATTGATTCCGAAATGAGAATTGAAATTTAAGGATCAATTTGAAAAAGAGAATCGAAAGTTAGGGACTGACCTCAAAATAAGGGAATCAGAAGTTAGGGACTGATTCTAAAATGAGAATCAAAATTTAAGTATCAATCTCAAAAAAAAGGATCAGAAGTTAGGGACCGACCTCGAAAGGAGGGAATCATAATTTAGGACTGATTCCAACATGAGAATTGAAATTTACAAAGATTTTGTGGTGTTAAACTCATAGATATGTGTCATGTGATAATGCTGACATTGGTGAGGAAGATATGTGAAATTTTGTGAGATTTAGTAAAGAAAAGGATGGTCGTGCTACTCGAGCAAAGAGTAAGAGACCTCAAAATCTAGAGAAATAACTCAATAGATTTATTTTCAGTTTTGTTGTTTTTTTTATTACGTTTAATTTTTAAAATATGTTTTCCAAAATTTATTTTTTTTTGGTTGATTGATTTTCTAAAGAGTGTTTTATTTGAACTTTATTATTAAGTTTTTATTGTTTTGTTCTTTGTTCTTTGTAGTTTGGAACCAATGTATGTTTTTATGGCTATTTATCGATTGGACAAAAGAGCAATTGAACAAATAGACAAAATTTTGAAAGAGATTTCTTTAATTTGCTTCAACATGTGTTACAGATTGAGTATAGAACAAAGCCTCAAAGGATACAATATGTTGAATGCATGAAAGTACATCTGAAAATATCTCATGTTGGGTACATATCACAAGCTGAGCATATCTGGTATATATCATCATATCTGATACATATCATCATATCTGCTTTATCGAAATTTTGTACAAAAGGTATCCTCTGAATGTCCATCTCTGGTGAGGTTAGCTATTGACAACGACTTTATATATGCTTAAAAATACAAGAATTTGATACCGCTGCTAGAAGATTTAAATCCCTGGGATTTAAATTGCTAGAAGATTTAAATCCCTGGCAATGACGCCAAAAACTTGATGCAACTTTTAATATGCAAGAATTTATGAACCCAAATTTATATATTTGTAGTGATTTTGTAAAGTCATAATTCGAACGCAACTATACGTATCACTCAAGTAATATAGGGCTCTAGTGGAGTCCCGTTTATCGATCCCACAGGGAAGCGAGGTAAGAGCTCCTTAGTCAAATTCTAATCTACTACTATTAGTCCTTAGTTTGGAATGTCGATTAAAATAATGTTTTATCAAGCAACTACTCATAAATGCAAGTGTTAAATCTAAATATAGTAATTATAACTAAATGTAATTATTAATTTTAAAGATAACCCTTTTTGGATGAATTGGTTTTAAGAATTTTGAGATATTAAAAACTACTTTTCTTATGTAATGAATTGGATAATGTAAAGGAATGTGATGCATTAAATATTGTATGTGCCAAATAGGAGCAATCATGTTCTTTACCCTTTGGTCCAGGCATAAAGAACCTTGACTAATGCTATGCATGTTTACTGAATCCGTGGCTAGGCTAGGAGGATTCCGGCTCTCACTTCGAAGCTCCCACGTTTGCCCCTCCTGAGGGCTAACATCTCTGTTTCAGTACTCAAACAATATGACCGAATTGAGGATTTTAGTCTGTCACCCTAAAATCTTCAATTCTACGCCCATCAAAGTATATTTCCCTATTTATTTGCATTCAACTCCCATGAACTTAACCATCCATGGAATCTGAATGTGGTTCTACTTTGTTGAGAACTACACAGCCCTCTCGGGTCTTAATGCAATTATAATGAATTTTAACACTACAACAGACCTTTATTATAATGTAAACAAAGTGCAAGTAAAAACCATCACATTGATAATTAAATCTGTTTCTAACATGCATCACAAAATCCCAAATATGAATTCTACTCATTTCAAAAGAAAAGTAAAATGAAAACAATAACATAATCTTCTCATACCATACTCATACCATTATTTCCAAACAAGAAGAGAGAGTAAGAAAAATACATCACAAAACACGAAGAAAACATAACGAAAAACTTCATTTCATCAAAACAAATCCACTAGATAAGTGGTTACAAAGCCATAAGATAATGAAGAACACAATACTTAGCTTTTTCCCTTAAAAGAATGAAGAAAATCTCTCCCATAAAGTCTTCCGCCGATCCATGCAATGCTAGAACATCTCCTTACAAATTCTCTCAAAATTCCCCTCCAATCTCTCCAAAAGGGTAGAAATCTACATTTCTACTCCTATTCTAAAAACCCTAAACTTTCTCCACAATTTCCTAACATTCCTCTCACAAAAATCCCTTTTTCTAACCTAAATTTGTTCTTTTAAAGTTTAGGGACGAAGTTTGAAGAGTTGCCACATGAACCCTTTCAAAAAGCATCCAAATACGTTGAATTTCGGCCCATAACCCCCCACCCCCCGCCAAAAGTCGGTCCATAGTCATCCCGAGCGCCGTCGACGGGCTTAAGGGCGCCGTCAGCGAGCTTTTCTGTCATTTTTTGGTCTTCTCGGGTAAATCTCACCATCGGTGCCGTTTTGGACGCCGTCAGTGATCAGACTGCGCAGCTCCACCGTTTCGCTCCATTTGGCTCCGTTTTAGCTCCGTTTCACCCCCATTTCAGTTGCGCTGTGTTCCTAACAGATAACCCTACAAAATAAGAATGAAAACATTCTTCCTTTAAAGTGTAATCTCTTTCAAAAATATGCAAGAAGTGTAAAAGAGATTAAACATTGAAAGACTTATCGAAAGGTGACAGGGCAAAATTTCATTTCTTGCTCGTTTTTGCTCTGAATTGCACCATTTTTACATCTTTTTGCTCCAATGATCATAATTCAACATACAGGCAATAATACATAAAAAATACCCTTCTTTAAAGTGCAATATCATCAAAAATAGTGTAAAATAGGTATGAAAATCTCAACATATTTTCCTTTGGTCAAATCTCCCAAACTTAACTATTATTTGTCCTCAAGTAACTTTTGTACTACATAAAAGTTATGAT
Organism: Phalaenopsis equestris; assembly: GCF_001263595.1. NCBI lineage: Eukaryota > Viridiplantae > Streptophyta > Magnoliopsida > Asparagales > Orchidaceae > Phalaenopsis > Phalaenopsis equestris. The sequence goes on along the minus strand of NW_018244410.1, from coordinate 42,255 downwards.
CTGTTTTAGTAAAGTTTTAATTCAGAAATACTATAAGTTTGATTTAAGTAAATACCATAGTGAGATTTTCAGAAAAAATTCAAGCAATTAAATTAACTCTGTAGGTTCAAGATTATCTAGTCATCAAGTTTAAGAGTTCTAGTTTTCTATTCATTTCAAGAATGACTATATGTTGTAATATCAAGCCACTTAGAATATTCAAATGATTGGAACTTCATGAGAACACTACTGGTAAAAGATGCTAATCCATAAATATAAGTTCAGGAATGTATTTAGTTTTTCCATTTAAGTAGGTCCAGTGAAACCAATTTTTTATTAGGCATCTCCTCAAGCTTCTCCACACTCTTATATTTTTTTCTTTCTTTTTCTTTTCTCTTGTTCATTTGACTTGCTTTCAATCCTATTTATTTTTCTTTTCTTTTTAGGGATTGTTGTCAATCCTTTCTTTTTTCCTTTTTCAAGTGAGGATTACTATATCTAATTAGCCTTTAATGATTTTGAACATCACCTTTCTTTCCCTAAATTTGAAACTCAAAGCATT
>NW_018244410.1:37773-41567 GCF_001263595.1 Phalaenopsis equestris | reverse complement strand
TAAATATCTTAATCTACAAAATTAATTTTCATTACAAAAATATCCTTTAAATCTACCATAATAATTAAATATCTACAAAATATAGTTATCTGAATTAAATTCACTACATAAAATCATATTAATAATTTTTGAAAATATTTAAATTGAGAACATCTAATAATTAATCTTTTTCTTCCCTCCCCCAAACTTAAATTTTTCAATATAAAATGATACATGTGGAAAGAAAAATTCTAAATATAAATCATACCTCAGTATTTTAGGCATTTTCATCATTCTGAAATTTTTTGCAGTCCACAAAATTTCTACTTCACCTGTTCTGTAACATTAGTAGCTTTCTATACATATAAATCATTAGAGAATTTGCTGGGTAATGAAATTTTGAAATAAGTACAAAACTACTAGCTCAAATTTTTAAATATTTTACAATTTAGTTCCATAAAATGTAGCAGAAAGGAAAAGTAATTAAATCTACTAGCTACTGCAACATCCTATCAAATTTATATGCATGCATAATCAGGATAAAATGACAGCATAAGAAAGTAAATCTAGCTTAAAACATGCATGCAATAATATTAAACTAAAAGGAAGTATATTCACTGTAAAATTTCATTTTTCTTCCAACCCCAAACTTGATTTTTACCATGTATAGCATTTAGTGCAAAAAATATAAGTAGGAAGAAAAACAATTTAGAAATTCTATCTACCACAAATTTCTATCAAAAACATCTACAATTATTTATTAGGATAGGAAACGTGTAGTAGAAAGTAAATTTAAACTAAACATGCTAGAATGAAATTAACTAAGAAAAATACTAATTAACATAGCATGGATCAGCATTTGAATATAAAAATGGTCTTCAAGTCTTATAAATTGTAACACAAACATAAACACAAACACACAAACAAGATAAATGAGGTCAATTCTTCCTCCATCTCTTCGCATCTCACTAACTGACTTCCAATTTCTAACGGAATCCCTACATAAATATATTGGGTGCTTATAAATGATTTTATAGACTCTAATCCCAAAGATAAGATTATCCCTGATATATTGGTTCTCGAGCACCAACACCAGACATCACCATATCCCAATAATTAATCACCTCTAGTAGTTACAAGTACAGTGTAAAATCATCCATAAGTTACTCATCAAATAGGTTCGCGACTCCTATCAAATGAAAACAAAGTCCAAGAAAGGAAGTAACAAATATGAGATGGAACTATCACTGTTAAAATTCTTAATGTCTCTTATAAAACTCAATTTCAGGTGAGACCCGAGTTATAGTGGACTGGTCAATCCAACTACCACAAGAGAACATAAAAGTCTAACCATAATAACAATTTAATGAATCATCTCCCTCATGACACAAAAAAAAGCAAATCAAAACACTAACAATCCAAAAATCTACCAAACAACAAGCAAACAGATCAATCCACACTAAAGCAAAAACAATACAACACTAACAATCATGACTCTTAAGCATATTGAATCAAACCACACAGATAAATATGGGTTGCCTACCATAAAGTGCTTGATTTAACGTCGCTAGCCTGACAAATGATTCCACCTGGATCAAAATTCTAATTAAGTAATCATTGATCAATAACCCAATTTTTTCCAGATCCAGGTATTCCTAAAAAGTCCTCGAATTTAAATTTTTTTTTCAACTCTTCCTTTTCATATTGGTTCATATCCTTGTTCCTCATATTTCTTTCAAGATCCAATATTCTTTTAGTAATTTTCTCAACTTCCATATTAATATCATCCTTGAAATTTATAAGAAATGGATCTTTATATGATACTTCATGATCTCCCAAAAATTGGATTAGATTCTCTATAGATAATTCAGATTCTAGATCAATATCTTCTATGTTACTCTTCTGTTTCAAATTATCTTCCAATTCTTCAGGAATTTCTTCCATTAATCAATCAATTTCCTTGTCCATATCTCTCAACTCAAAGCTCTTTTGAAATAAATCCTCGAATTCTCTTCTAACCATCAGTTCAATAATTTTAAATTGCTCATAATTTATTTCCTTAGGATTTATCTCAGAGTCACAAGGTAAAATCTCTAGGGGTATCTATTAGGAATATGCCATTCAGTGACTTTGAATAACTCTTTCATATGAGATCTTTTACTGATTTCATCATTCAATTCAGGTTCATCTTGTGATTGAGTCGAATATGAAGATATAGAGACTGGTGGTGTATATGAATTCTCCAAATAGGTAGGCTTTAAAATTGTATGAGGTAAATTCATTTTAAGGTCATGAGATTTTTCAACGGATGGAATTAAAAGTTAACTATTTTTAGTAACATCCATCATTTCACACCTCTCCTGAACATACATATAGTCTACTTTAAACAACATTTTATACTCTTCATGAAAGCTCATTTTGATCTCCATGAAAGCCTTCATGAAAGCTCATTTTGATCTCATATGTTAACTTACTCTCAAAACTTTTCTGGAAATATTTTTTTCTTAGATAATCAATTTCATCCATCCAAAAACAATCATAATCTTTTCTCTCAGCTGGATATTTCATAGCCTTTAAAACATTAAAAGTGGTTTCATGGTCATTAATATTGATAGTTAGCTTTCCTTTTTGCACATTTATCATAACTTGTCCAGTAATAAGAAAATGTCTCCCCAAAATAATGGGATATTCTTTATCTTCCTCCATATCTATTACAACAAAGTCCATAGGAAAGATAAATTTATCCACTTTAACAAGCACATCTTCTATAATCCCTTTTAGATAAATGATAGATCGATCAATTAGTTGAAGAGTTATAGTAGTGGGAGAAATATCGGCTAAACCTAACCTTTTTTTAAATATAGATAGAGGTATCACATTAATGCTCGATCCTAAATCACATAAAGCTTTTCCACATAATCTTTTTCCAATTACACAAGGAATTGTAAAGCTACAATGATCTTTAAGTTTTCAAGGAAAATTTTTCTGAAGTATAGGGCTGCACTCCTCACTTAGTGCAACTGTCTCGTAATCCCCAAATTTTCTTTTTCTTGTTTAATATCTCCTTCATAAATTTTACATAACTTGACATCTGTTTCAAAGCTTTAGCCAAAAGAATATTTATCGTAATCTTCTTAAGTACGTTCATGAACTTTGAAAATTTTTTATCCAACTCATGTTGTCTAAGTCTTTGAGGAAATGGAGGTGGTGGTCTTTTTAAATTGATTTTAGTTTGAGATATTAATTTTTCTAGATTCTTAGAAACGTGTTCTTCAGGTCTTTTAATTTCCTTTATTTCTCTCATAACATTTTTCTCTTTTCTAACCACATCCTCTATCTCTCTTCAACTTTTTAATTGGACAGTTTCTACTTGTTCATTGGTGTTCTCTTTAGGGTTGATCTCAATGTTGCTAAGAAGTGTTCCTTGCGGTCTATTGCTAAGTGAATTAGCAATTTGTCCCAATTGATTCTCTATGTTTTTAATTGCAGCATTTTGACTTTGCAACTGGTTTCCCATTTGCAATACCACATCTTCCATAGACATCTTCTTATTCTCAAATTTTTTATCATTGTTATAGTCCGGTGGTTATGAAGGTCTATAGTTTGTGTTCCATTGATTATTCTAACTTTCATTAGGATTTGCATGATTATTTTCCCGTTTTTGGTTTTCATCGTCAGTAGTAAAATTCCAGTTAAAGTTAGGATGGTTCTCCCAACTTGGGTTGTTAAAATTAGAGTACGGGTTGTTTATGGTATTTAAAGTATCATATGATAAGTTAGAATCAATCATATGCCCTAATGAACTTTCCTCGCTT
>NW_018244410.1:4605-37614 GCF_001263595.1 Phalaenopsis equestris | reverse complement strand
CATTTCTTCAATTAATGCATATGCTTCATCAAATGATTTTGACATTAATGATCCACTAGTAGCAACATCAATTATAAACCTAAGGGATCCTACTAACCCATTGCAAAAAGTTTGAATGATTAACCAATCGGGCAGAACATGGTGTGAACACTTCCTTAGGAGTTCCTTAAATCATTCCCAGGCTTTGTATATTGATTCCCCTTCATACTGACAAAATGAGATAATATCTTTTCTAAGTTTAGTAGTCCTTGAAGGTGGAAAATATTTAGCTAGGAATTTCTGAGTTAACTCCTCCCAATTTTTAATAGAGCCAGGTGTTAATGAGTATAACCACATATTAGCCTTATCCCTTAGTGAGAAAGGAAAAAAGCCTTAGTCTAACAACATCGTCTGGCATACTGTTATAACAAAATATATCACAAAGTTTTATAAAATTTGATAAGTGTAAATAGGGATCCTCCAAAGGAGTTCCCCCAAACTGATCAGCTTCTACGACAGGGTTTTGTATACTTGAGTGAATTTCATCTGTCGTAGGATTTACGTAATCCGTCAATGAAGTATGATGATTTTCCAAGTTATTATCTTGAAAGTTTTCCATTTCCATTTCTAGTTTTTTGAGTCCTCTTTGTATTTTTATTTTTTTCTTTTTTTTCAAACTCGGGATCATAAGGCACAAGTCCTACAAATCCTTTGTTTTGCATACGCAACACAACAAACAATACATTAACAATTATATAAATAACAGATGAAATATATTCAACACAACAAAATATTTTCACGAACAACTTATTTTTCAAAAAAAATAATTTTTTTTCTTAACAATTTTTCATATAAAAACACTTTTCACACAAAAATAGTTTTTTTACGACACTATAGTTTTCCAAGTCTAAGCCTAATTACTTCAACTAAAATTCTCCTAAATTTCTTACTGAAGCTTCCCCTACAACGACGCCAAAAACTTGATAACGACTTTATATAAGCTTAAAAATACAAGAATTTGATACCGCTGCTAGAAGATTTAAATTCCTGACAACAGCGCCAAAAACTTGATGCAACTTTTAATATGCAAGAATTTATGAAACCAGATTTATATATTTGTAATGATTTTGTAAAGTCACAATTTCAAATGCAAGTATACGTATCACTCGAGTAATACAGGGCTCTAGTGGAGTCCCGTTTATCGATCCCACAGGGAAGCGAGGTAAGAGGTCCTTAGTCAAATTCTAATCTACTACTATTAGTTCTTAGTTTGGAATATCGATTAAAATGATGTTTTATCTAGCAACTACTCCTAAATGCAAGTGTTAAATGTGAATATAATAATAGTAATTATTCTTAAATGTAATTATTAATTCTAAAGATAACCCTTTTCGAATGAATTGGTTGGGAGAATTTTGAGATATTAAAAACTACTATTCTTATGTAATCAATTCGATAATGTAAAGGAATGAGATGCATTAAATATTATATGTGCCAAATAGGAGCAATCCTATTCTTTACCCTTTGGTCCAGGCATAAAAAACCTTGACTAATTCTATGCTTGTTTACTGAATCCATGGCTAGGCTGGGAGGTCGGAGCGCGCACGTTCCCCGCGCCTGAGGGCTAACATCTCCGCTTCAGTACTCAAACAATAGGATTGAATTGGGGATTTTAGTCTGTCACCCTAAAATCTTCAATTCTATGCCCATCAAAGTATATTTCTCTATTTATTTGCATTCAACTCCCATGAAGTTAACCATCCACGAAATCTGAATGTGGTTCTACTTTAATGAGAATTACACAGCCCTCTCGGGTCTTAATTTAATTACAACAAAATTTAACACTACAACAGGCCTTTATTGTAATGTAAATAAAGTGCAAGTGCAAGTAAAAACCATCTTAAATAAAGTGCAAGTAAAAACCATCTGCTTGATAATTAAATCCGCTTCTAACATGCATCACAAAATCCTAAACATGAATTCTACTCATTACAAAAGAAAAGTAAAATAAAAACAATACCATAATCTTCTCATACCATTATTTCTAAACAAGAAGTGAGAGTAAGAGAGACAAATCACAAAGCACGAAGAAAACACAACGAAAAACTTCATTTCATCAAAGCAAATCCACTAGATAAGTGTTTACAAAACCATAAGATAATGAAGAACTCAATACTTGGAATTTTCTCTTTGAAAGAAAGAAGAAAATCTCTCTCACAAAGTCTCCCAGTGATCCATGCAATGCTAGAACATCTCCTTACAAATTCTCTCAAAATTCCCTCATTCTCTCAAAATTTCTCTCAAAATTCCCTCTCCAATCTCTCCAAAAGGGTAGAAATCTACATTTCTACTCCTATTCTAAAAACCCTAAACTTTATCCACATTTTTTCTAACATTCCTCTCAAAAAAAATCTCTTTTTCTAACCTAAATTCATTCTTTTAAAGTGTAGGGATGAAGTTTGAGTGTAGGGATGATGTAGGGATGAAGTTTGAAGAGTTGTCATAAGAACCCTTTCAAAAAGCATCCAAATACGTTGAATTTCGGCCCATAACCGCCAAAAGTCGGTCCATAGTAATCTCGGGCACCGTCGACGGGATCGAGGGCGCCGTCAGCAAGCTTTTCTATCAATTTTTGGTCTTCTAGGGTAAATCTCTCCGTCGGTGCCATTTTGGGTGCCGTCGGCGAGCAGACTGCGCAGCTCCACCATTTCGCCTCATTTCAGTTGCATTGTGTTCGTAACAGATAGCCTACAAAATAAGCATTAAAATAACCTTCCTTTAAAGTGTAATCTCATTCAAAAATATGCAAGAAGTGTTAAGCATCGAAAGACCTATCGGAAGGTGACAGAGCAAAATTTTATTTCTTTCTCGTTTTTGCTCCAAATTGCACCGTTTTTGCATCTTTTTTGCTCCAATGACCATAATTCATCATACCTGCAAAAAAACATAAAAAATACCCTTCTTTAAAGTGTAATATCATCAAAAATAGTGTAAAATAGGTATGAAAATCTCAACATATTTTCCTTTGGTCAGCTATTGATCGAGCTGACCTACTAAACCATGCTCCAGGATAAGAGCTCCTTTTGCATGTGCTTAGTGGTGCAACCCTCTCATAGCTCGTAACTCAGTAGCTCTTCCAACTCCAGATTTGGTTGAAATACATATGGCATTTTGTTGTCATCTATTCTTCGGAAAGTTACAGACACACTATGGTGTTGTATTATTGGAATGCAATGTTTGACAATGTATGCTCCATCTCCTTTAAGAACCACCATTGAACTCACTGGTAGCAAAATTTCTATGGATCCCTTGAACTCGCCGAGGCCAATGACATCTATTTCTTTCCTGAACAGGATATTGCTCTTACTCATGAAAGAGACTATGCAAAAAGGTCTCACAAAATTGTGATGGTCTATATGTGGGGGAATGCAGTCGCCTTCATCGCAACTTTTGGGAATAAAATTAGCTAGAATTATGCTCCATTGGACCATTCTCTTGATCATCTATTTTATCATGGAAGGTAGCGGGTCCACCTCGTCGTATCTCAAAATTCCTGAGGGATTTCTGTATCTATCATGGGTGAAATTGTAACAGCAACCACATTGTATGGTGATTCTGCCTTTTCCACGCATCCATTTCCATGGCTCAGAATAGGTTCTTTCAATCATAAGGCCTGCTCGACCCCTGTCTCTTAGATTGCAGTCAAAAATACTTCTTTCATCTCTTTCAAAGAAGACTCTGGTATACAGTTCCAAGCCTTCCAGTATATTAACAAACCTTCCTTGAACTTCTTCATATAATTCAAATTTTATTTTGTTTACTTCACTCATTTTGTAGTATTCTGCAACGGTGATGATAGGGGACTGTCGAGGATGCTCCCTCATTTCAATATCGGTAGGAACCAGGCTGGTGCTGTCTCTATATCTAACGGGATATATGACTCCCCCATTGGGTGATCAGTGACCTGAAATTTATCATCGGTGGACATGTAATCCTCTAGAGTACTGTAGTATTCTAGGTTGAGAACATTGCACTCTGGGCATTCCACAAGTGCCTTTGTAGCTAGTGTTCGTGTGGGAATTTCGGCGTTGAATGTCATGCAACCCGCACAAAGATCATCTAAAACTCCTGGTATCTATGGATCTAAAGCAAACTCAGACTCATCCTCTGTGACAGACGGGCTGGAGGAAGTTTCTCTCATATCTGGATCGTAGATTTTCCCATCAAGAATAGGGGTAAGTAAATTTTCTGCCTCTTGTTGGTGTCTTCTTTCTTCACACAGGAAAGCTCTATCTTTTCACCGGTTTGTGTTTCTACATTGAGTTCTTTGCAGTGGTGCATCTGATAGTATTTCATCATTAGCAGTGATTAGGCTTCCAGTTGGTGCAGTTATCATAGACGGTAGGCGACTATTCTCCTCCATCAGATTTTGCTGTATTATCACATTTTTCCCATTTAGTAAGGAATTCTCCCTGGTGCTGATCTTCAACATTATGGTAGCCCTTCTTTTCCTTGATAGCTAACCACATCCATCAGGGGACCCTCATAGTCCTTGCAACTTGACTGAAGTCCATGTTGAAGTCTTTGGTGCCACCCTGCTGTGCCCTTTCCTTGTTAAGTGTGAGGTTGCAACCATCTTTAAAAGAAAAAATTAGCTTCATTCCTGACATTTTCTCTACAGAAGACAGAAAAAAACATCAGTGTGCTGAAATTTAGAAAGAACAAGAGCAAAACAAAGTTTTTTAGAGAAAATATCCCATGGCGCATGACAAAATTGTTAATTTTTGTGCTTTTGAAGGCTGTCCCATTGTCGGAAATTATTCTGTATGAACTTCAAATCTGTAGATGACTTAGCTTTTGAAGAATTGTAGGACGTGTCGTGTTGTAACCTCTCGTAACGACACTGCTTTTCCCCATTTGGAAAAGTAATTTGTAGCGGCAAGTATAAATCTATGTCCTTTGGAAGACGGAGGGTCTATCAAACCTATTATGTCTGTGCCCCAACACTCGAATGGCCACGAGGCAACAATTGGGTGCAACACATTTGGAGGTGGTGCAAGACCACCCCATGCACTCAGCACTGGTGACATTTTATGGCTGTATCCATACAATCAAACATCATTGTCTGCCAATAATATTCGAGTCTTTTGATCTTCATTTTCATTTTTGGCCATGATTGGTGAGCGCCACACAATCCGGCATGTACCTCTTTGACAATATTTTGTGCTTCTGTTTTGCTTAGACATCATAGCCACATCTGATCAAATGATCTTCTATAGAGAACATCACCCACTAAGGCGTATGACATAGCCCTTTTTGTGATGTGGTATGCTGCTGACATGTCTTCTGGCAGTTTTCCAGTTTGGAAATATTCTATTAAAGGCTTACACGAATCTTCGTTGATATCAGCAACTGCAATCATCATTTCTTCTTCTTTTCCGAGCTTGTGTAGATTTTCGAGGTCGATTTGAGACAAAATTTATCTTCCTTGTACTGTAATGTCAATGGAATCCTCAGGGGGACATGCTAACTCTTTTGTAAGTTTTGGTAGAGCATCAACATGGACATTTTCTCCCCGAGGAATTTGGTAGAAAGTTACATTGGGAATTTGCTCCAGCAGTTTCATCGTGTACTGATGGTATTCTATTGACCTTGGTTTCAAAATCTTGTATTTTCTGATGAATTATTGGATGACGAGTTGTAAGTCACCATAGATAGCAATATCTTTTATATCCATCAAGATTGTCAACTTCAATCTAGTGATTATCTTCATAATCTGCTTCATTGTTGGTGCACGGCTTTGTCAGGTGGTATGAGAACCTCAACATACCCTTATCTGGTGTGATGAAAACAAAACCAAATCCTGCTTTGGCTGGTAAAACTGTGCATGATCCTTTGTCTTTTATGGCTGACAAAGCTCCGTCAAAGTATGTCTCCCAGTGTTGTTCACTGGAAAATTCCATTTGTAACACATGCTCATCTAGTAACTCATCATTAAGAGGGGACCTAGCTGGAAGTGGGCGTGTAGTGAGAAAGTCTTCTAAAATCTATCCCTTGATAGCACGGAGGGGAACAAAAGTTTTATCAAATTGTAACAAAATCGTTGACCATCTCGCTAGACGTCCAGAGAGTGTTGGTCAGGTCATCAAATATTGCAACGAATTACCTTTTGAAATTAGAGTAATCTTATGAGAAAGCATGTAATGTCTGAGTTTCTGGGCGGCAAAAATTAATGCTAGACAATGCTTCTTAATTGGCATATACCTTATCTCTGTTGGTATTAGATGACGACTCAGGTAGTATAGTGCATTAGTGCGTTTTCCTTACCCTCGTTCCTTACCCTCGTCATTGACTTGGGATAAGAGGGCTCCGAGAGAGACATCTATGGCCGCAGTATAAAGTATCATCGATTTTCCCGGGATAGAGAATGCCAAAATAGAAGGTGTCATTAAATACTGTTTAATGTTCTCAAAAGCTCACTAGCATTTCTCGTCTCAAACAAATTTTGCATTCTTTTTAATTAATGCTGAGAAGGGCTGACACCTACCTGAGAGATTAGAAATAAAGCGACTCAGAAATTCCAACTTCCTTTGGAAGGAACGTAGTCATTTTAAGGTTTTGGGAAGAGGCATTTCCAAGATAGCTTTAATCTTATCCAGGTCGACCTCGATTCCTTGATAACAGATAATGAATCCTAGAAATTTCCTAGAGGTAATGCTGAAGGCGCACTTTAAGGGAATCACCTTAAGGTCATATCGTTGTAATCATTTGAACACGATCCTCAAATCATACAAATGATCTATTTTTTGTTTACTCTTGATGACCAAATCATCCACATAACATTCCACTTAGTTGTGAATGAGATCATTAAAAATCTTAGTCATAGCTCGTTAATATGTTGCTCTGACATTCTTCAACCCAAACAGCATCACTGTGTAGCAGAAAATCTCGATAGGTGTCTTGAATGCTGTAAGTGCTGCATCTTCTGGAGCCATCTTGATTTGATTTTACCTTGATCATCTGTCCATGAAAGAGGAAATTTCATGTGTCTAAGCGATGTCCACCATCATTTTTTGTATTGACAGCAAAAATTCATCCTTTGGACATGCTTTATTCAAATCTTTGAAGTTGACATATACACGGATTTGTCCTTTTTTATTCTTAACAGGTACAATGTTAGCTAACCATGTGGGGTATTGCTCTTCTCTTACAAAGTTAGTGTCTAATAATTTCTTTGCCACGACAATGACTTGCTGCTCTATTTCGAGGTGCATTCTTCTGAGAGCTTGTTTTACTGGGGTCATATACTTATCCACCTCGAGTTTAAGAACTGCAACTTTTGTTGATAGTCTTGACATTTCACCATAACTCCATGTGAAACAATCTTTGAGTTCTATTAATAGTTTAATCAACTCTATAGATTCTTCATCATTGAGGTTAATTTCCTTCAATTCATCGACAATTGATTTGATTTCTTCCTTAAATTCTGGCATGGCATCTTCTATTAGCTGATCAGTAGAGTCATCCTCTATGTTGAGGCAATCCTCTTCCAATTAATTAGTGATAACCACACAAAATTCTAAATTGTCGACTAGACCAAATTTGAGACCCTCTTTCGAGTTGGGAGTTTGACTTTTAACATCCCATAATTTTTTGAAAAGTTGTAATTTATCTTTTGGCATTTATTTTGGCAAATGTCCCTATTAAATTAACTTTTATACACAAGGTAAAAAGTAACCAAAAGGTAATTCCATTAATTCATTAGGATTCTCATCCAAATTTACATGATTTTTAAGGTTAATAGAAGTTGAAGCACGATAAAACTTGATCGGCTTTGAACAAGTGCTACGTACTTCCTTGACCTCTAAACTCTCGACCTTTTGAAGGGGAATCAGAGTAAGGGTAATGGTGTTCACTTCGTAGTTTATCCGATCATACATTGTCACATATTCATTTTTCTACGTGTCTTCAAAGGATATATCATATTGCAACTTTTTCTGTTTTGTCATCATTATTTCATCCTCAGAACTTTCTTCATCATCAATGTTGATGGTCAGCCTAGTCCGTTCAATAATTAAATTGGTTTTTCCTCGTCCACGTCTCTAGCCTTGACCTCAAGTGCGCAAACTAAAAGAACCCCCACCAACTCGTTATAAAAGGGTGGTGGAAGATCGCTGAAGCGGAGTTGAATGGCCTTGCCACTGTAATTCTTTTGAATCTTCACTTGTATTTATTATAGTTTCACGAGAGAAGGCAATTTTCTTTGGAGGCGCGTAATAGGCAACATCTTCATGAATGCCAATTTCATGAAATAAAAACAGCTGTAAATCTCTCTTGATGCAATGTTCTTGTCTTTCTTTGTAGTACTTAATACACTAATGTAGAGACGATGGAACCATGTTGTGTTCGTGAATCCACAGTCGACCAAGTAGAGCATTAAAAGTGGTCTAGGAGTCAATGATATGGAACTTAGAGATTGTTACTAGTTCTCTAACCTTCATAAGCAACGTAATTGATCTAAGGGCTCTCTCTCCCTTGATTGAATCCTCTTAGCATCATTTTATCAATAATAAGCTCTTGAACTTCAATGTACATATAGGTCAGTGTCTGTAGACTCATCAACTTAAGGGATGCTCTAGGATCTACCAAAACTTTGGATAACACAAATCTTCCAATATTAACGAAGATATAGAGTGGACGATTATAGTCGGCTGTACCGAGCAGCACGTCTTCATCTGTGAAGGTTGCCCCAGACTGTTCTTTCAACAAGCAAACCTCATTCGAGGAAGGATGTGCTGATGTGCTGACCAACTGGGCTAAACAAATCTCTGGGTCAAGCAAAGCTGTAACCAGAGACTCTCTCATCTCCTTTGATAGGATTAAGGCATCATAGATGCTTAATATGACCGATAACTTCCTAAGATGAGCTAGCATGTTGTAATTCACTTTATATGGTCCTCTAATTTTGCCTTGATTATGTTGTTCTTCCACTGGTGGAGGTAGAGGTAGCTCTTCTCGAGTTGCCATTTGCTTTCCTTTATCATTCAGAGCTATTCTCAGGTGTAATAATACTCTCCCGCTCCTCAAGTTCACTTCTGTAATTTCTTCTTCTTGAGATACCATTGTTAAATCTTCCAGCGTTTCTTCTTTATCGTAGAGATCTAAGTTGATGGCGAGTGGTACACCATGGCACTTGAGGATGGGTTCCTCACTCTCGGTGCTATCGTAAACGACATTGTCAGTGTATTCTTCAATCTTGTTAACGAGTTCATTAGACTCGAGCATGATTTGAGTTGCATTTTGGGAATTGAGATCGAAGTTAGATTGGTTATAGTCGATTATGTTATCACTAGAAACAATTAAAATGTAGCCGAAATCATAATCATCATATTTATAAGACCTAAGAGGGGTAAAAAAGATAATCATACAAGGTCAGAAGTTTGAGGATTTTCTTCTTTTCTTCCCCGAATCTGAGACAACCAATCTAGCAGAGGCAGCCCCAATCCTACCCCCCGTGCTATCAGTTTTCGTGGTGGTATTCTTCTTCTTCTTCTTCTTCTTTGACGATGACAGTTCTTCTGATGAAATCTTCATCTCAGGCTTGGTAGGCTGAAGAATTTGGACAGAAGCTTGCCTTAGAGCAGACTGGATCTGGTTTAGGACCCCCTTAAGCTTGTTTCTAGTTGCACTCCATCCATCCTTTCCAGTATACAGGTCAATCAGAGAGATTGGCTCAACTGAAATCATATTTGTGGAACCTTTTTTAGGTTCTTTTAAATATTCTTTCACGATTGTTAAATTTTCTTCCTTATGATTTTTCTCGAGCCAATCTTTAAAAATGAAATATTCCTCTATAGTGTGTCCAAGAAATCTCTGATACATGCAATAGTTTGGTTGATCTTTCTTGTCGACCTCTTTTGGTTTCTTTCAATCTCGTAATCTAAACTCAGGCTTCTTCATCAAACTTCAGAATATCTTGCATCTTTGAAGAAACACACAACTTTCTGTTGTTCATGCCAAAGATAATCTCTTATTCTCTACCCGGTATGATCCGCCTTGAGGCGGTCGCTGGCTGGACTGGCTATAATATTGTGTCTGTTGTCGAGCATGCTGTGATGACGACTGATGGGAATTTCTACAAGTATCTTCATTGGTTTTTTTCCTTTATCAACCATTGCCACTGTTTCAGACTTCTTTTCAAATACTCCAGTCATCTTGGACTTCTCGGCCTTCTCATGAGAATTCATATGTTTGACTTCTTCTTGAAGATTCCTGGCTTTGCTGAGTAGCTTCTTGAAGGATTTAATGGTGAGTCCCTTGAGCATGAAAGCTACTGGCCCATGGATGTTTTTGAGTAAGATCACAATCGCGTGATGTTCCTGTAGTTGAGGTTCACATTTCATGCTAAGGTTTCTACACCTCAAAATATAGTCCACTAAAGTCTCGTTCGGCTTTTGCTTATCTACTACAAGATCTCCAATAGACACATGATGTTGCGCTCAGACAAATCTCTTCACAAACAATTGTTCTAATTCGGCGAATGTCTTGACTGATCCATTGGGTAAATTGACATACCAATCAAAAGAGATCCCTGATAGGCTACTGACAAACTGTCGAAAAACTAATGCCTTGTTTCCTCCAGTATTTCCATAATTGACTTAAAAATGCACTAGATGTTGTATGAGATTTCTAGTCCCATCAAATACCTTAAAGTTTGGCGACACAAAGCCCATAGGGTATGGTACGGCATCAAACTCTTTCAGGTAAGGTCTACTCTTTAAAACTAATGCACCACCCTTAGATTAAACTAAGGCCTCCCGAACTTGCTCGACCATTTGCTTAAATTCCCTCTCTGGTATGGCACTTGATGGAGAATCCTTCTTTTGTTGATCTTCTCTATTTGCTGAGGCGACTTCTCTCCTTTCATCTGTGATATGTATAATCTCCAGTTGATTGATTTCTAGAGAGGCTAACAGTGGTGGTTGAGACTGTCCTTGAACTGTGGCCATGACAGTCATGGCAGTGACCATCTCTTCCATTATTTTCTCAATTTGGCTGATTTGCTCATCCCTTAAGAAAACAACCCTACGCAGCTCATCTACGACATTCTCTTCAATGAGAGGTTAAGTGTTGCGTGTAGATGTAGCGGCTCTAGTCTTGATGATATGCACATCCATAAAATCTTCATCGAGGTAATCATTGAAGTCAAAATCTTCATCATCATCACTGGAAAATCCATGTTCTTGGGCTAACTCAAAATTCTCGACCCTGAGCTTTTCAACCTTTTATTCAATTATTGATTCTTGTAGAGTTTTCAGATTTGGAGGACTCAGTTGGATATCCTCCACTTGTTTCTCCATCTCACTAGCAATTGCTGCGAGAATGTTGGATACTTTGGACCCTGGCTTCATTCCTTGATCTTGCCCTGCGGGCTTACTGGACCGTATCAATACGAAAACCTTGGGTATCCATACCCTTTTCTTTGACGGTGATGTCTTTAGACAGAGTGTCTCAGCAGAAACATCGACATGTCGAAGAGAAGTATGCTTTCCATAGTTTAGAAAAATATGAAATCAAACTGATCTCATATCTTTCATGGTTTAGATGAAAGAACACTGTTGACCTCACTTTTGGTTTAGGTTTAATTTTCCCGCATTTCGCATTGGTTGCCTGGGGTCTAGCCATAGGATTTTCCTGTTGACTATTCCTAGAAAACTAGAAAAGGAAACCTCACTATTAAAAACTCTAAACTCATCTTTCCTCAACATGAAGTTTCATATATTGGTCCTAACCTCTAGCACTTAGTAGGTGGGGTCAGTATGAGGGAGCTCAAGATGAGTCCCCATAGGACTGATTGACCTTAGGATTGACTTTGGGTGTTGTTCTGGAGTTGGTTCACTCACTTGCACTCACTGTCACTCACTATCACTTATATTCACTCACAATCCTAAAACTCAAAATTATTGACTTTTACCCTCTGCTCTTTTGGGAGACTCACGTAGATGGTCCCCTAGACCCAGTAGCCCAAAGCTAGGGTTTATCTAAGACCAGTACATGGAGGACCCAAATGGGGATCTTATTGGGTCATAGCTCATACATGGTGGTTGACACCCCAATTCTACAAAAAATACCTAATTTGACTTTTTACCCCCAAACCTACCCAAATTACCTAAACACCCCCAAATCTGAAAATTGGCAAAAAATCCTAATTTCATCCAAAAATGCCCAAGTTTGTTCAAAAAGCATTTCAAAATACCCAAATAAACCAAAACCACAAAAAATCCAAATTTACCAAAATACCCCCAAAATTGCTAAAATTACAAAACTACCCTTGGCACCCTAAACTTTCCCAAAACCTCCAAAATCACTCTAAATGTTCCCAAAACTAATTTGGACCCTACAATTGAACCCAATTCGGCCAGTTTGACCATTTTGACCAAAACCCCCAAATAGCCTTTTAAGGCCAAATTTCCCCAAATTCACCTTAAATGTCCATCAATTTGGTTCCAATTCCCCCCAATTTCAATCCTAAACTCAAATTTACCCTTCATATGACCAATCTAAACCAAATCCAAGCCTAATTAGCCCATACTTTGAGCTCAATCTTGATTTAAGTCAAACCCCCAATTTTGGCCTTATGACTTAATCCCGCCAAATTGAACCCCATAGCCTACTTAATTTGCCCCAATTTGGATCCTAAATCTCTTATAACACTACTACACACTGAACTAACCTTCAATTGACCTTGGTGAAGCCTCAATTTAAATTAATTTCAACCTAAATCCAAAAACCCCTAAATTTGCCCCAAATTGGCTATGTCCCCAAAATTGGCTATGTCCCCAAATTCCTCCAAATTGGCTATGTCCCCAAATTCCTCCAAATTGAATGCCTTAACCCCAAAATTGGCACCAAATTTATATTGAAAACTCTTTATTAAATTTATATAAACCATTTTCAACTATCAATTTGAACCTTACCCAACCTTAGTCCAACCTAGACCCAAGTCTAGCCCAACATGCCCAAATTTACCAAAATGCCAAAATCATTTAAATTGAGCTTGCAATTGGACTCAAAATCATTTCAATACTTCACCAAAAATCTTAATTACAATCATCTACATAATGTTAGTCAATCAATTGTGCTAAAAAACAGGGCTAACCTAATCCAAACCCAACTCTTAGCCATTTGGACCCAAATTGGACCCATGCACCAAAATTTACTTAGCCATGCTTAAACCACCAAATTGGTGACTCCACAACCACTAAGTAAACTCTATTGATCAAGATAAAACCCCTTGGACTATTCATGGTTAGATATGGACCATTGGATCCCTAAATTAAGGGTTCATAGCCCATTTTTGTACCTTAACTGAATATCTCCCCCCATCATCAGTTACCTTTGGGAGTAAATTATAATTAAACCTCCACCTGGATCACCGTACTCTCTGGCCACATTCCCTAGCCTTGCCAGCTAGCTTAGTGGTCGAAAAACCCCAAAATTGAGAGCCCCAAAGCCAAATCAAACCTAGTTTCAACCATAGAGGCCACCTCATCCCAATGGCTCTTGAGAGCTTCTAAGCCCTCCACTTAAGCACCATTTTAAACCCATCAGTTAGCCCTGAACTCCCCCCTAAGCTCCTCTATTTAATCAGCCCCTCTATGGCTAAGAAAAAGGTGTGCTAAAAATTCTTGGGAAAAATTTTTCCAATTGCTCTCAAACACTCTCCAAAAACTCCTAAGCTCATTGCCGCCATTTTCCCTCATTGATCCCCACTGTGGAAGCCCAATTTTAAGCTCAAAATTTCTGCTCAAACCTGGACATCTCTACACAGTCCACAAAACTCAAATTAATTGTGTACACACCATCCCTAGAGTAAGAGGAGTTTATTCCTCATTAAACCCCCCTCTGAAACAGCCTCTAGGGTAGCTCTAGACCAACACCTGAAACCGAGATTGATCGAATTTATACCTAGTCCATTCACCAAGGCTTGAGACTTCATTCAGAGGTTCGTTTGGACCAATCGAAGCTACCATAACCAACTGATTGAGGCCTACTCTCTCAGACAAAGGCATTGAAATCTAACCCTAAACCGAGCTTATTTCAACCCTCCATAGTATTTACTGTATTTTATATCGTATAAATCGTAGAGATGTGTTCGTCCTTAGTAAATGAAGGTTTAAGAGCAAACCCCATGTAATTTGGTTGAGTCTAGGCCAAGAACATAAGATTTTAGTGTGAACGGCTCATGGGTTAGGTCACTTGGGGATGATAACGGAGAGCTGACCGATCGTACATGTATCCAATGGATGGAGGAGATCAAGCCGGATAGTTCCATGGTACATAAAGCATGGTCTGTGTGGAGGCTACGTGGCTGGCTGCATCAAATGGCAGATCGAAGTGTGGAGACTTCGGAGCGGACCAGAATGAGTTGGTGCCACATGGATAAGTAGAAAAATAAGGATTTTTGAATTATTTTAAATGTGTAAACTTCAAAAAACCATATCTTTGTCCAAAAAAACCATAAAAATAAAACAAAAATACCCTCTTACTCAGTGAATAGAGGAGAATAATGTGGACTAAAAATAAAAAATTATTCTATCACTCCATGATTTTGAATTAATTCCATGGCTTAAAACATTTCACCATGACTTTAAATTTTCAGGGTTTGTTTCTCATTACAGAGGCCATGTCTTCTGATTTTTCCAAGGTCAGAGGGCATCTCTATGCTTCTAACCTTAATTTTCAAGCTAAGGTGACCATTTTGGCTTATTTTAATTATATAAATCAAAATTTCACTTGGAAAAATATGAGAACAATTTTTGTAGGTTTCATGTGATAAAAAATGTCTATGAAAAATATTGTGATGCTTTGAATCATTTAGTGAATTTTTATACTTAATTAAATGTAAATACCTTATATTAATTTGTGTAAATTAAATATATAACAAAAATTAACAAAACCAACTCCAAATTGTTCACAAAAATCATGTTTACCCATTGTAAAAATATCAAAATTATTTGACTTAGTCTAGGCACTAAAATGAATTTCTTAAAGAAACCTTTCTTTTTGTATAAAAATAATTATATTAAATTAAATATGCTTAGAAAAATTATGAAAATTATTATTTTTAGTTCCTTATGATTAGGGGAATTTTATAAAAATAAAACCCATTTTTTTGAAAATATTTCATTTTTAAAATATATTTTGAATTTAAAATAATTAAAATAATCAAAATTTTTAAAAATACAAAAAATGATTTAAAATTAGTGGGAATGCCCCCTGATCACTTAGAATTCATTAGGGCAATTTTCCTAATTTTTTCTAAGTTAAAAATAAATTTTAAAGGATTAAAAATGAATTTTTCATATTTTCTCACTAATATAATTATATTTCATAAATTAAAAATCACAAAAGTACAAAATTTGATTATCTAAGTTTTTTGAACTTAGAGGAGTCTAATAAAAGTATATAAATAATTTTTGTAATTAAGGCACTATTTTCTTTTTAAATAAATCATGAAAATTGATCTAAAATTAAATAATAAAAATAGAATTTTGACTCAAAAAATCATGAAATTTTGTCTAAGTGTTTCCTTGACCTTAGGAAACCTCTAATAATTTTTCCATAAATATTAATTTTATTTTGGATAATTAAATAAATTAACTTTTGAAGATCTTTTTTTTTAAATTTAAATAATTATCTAAATTAAATCAAAATTTGAGAGGTCCACATATCCTCTTCTAACATTTTAATTACCTCATGGATATAACTCTTTAAACCCTCAAAGTCATTTGAGTTGTGTTTAAAGAGTTATGAGGTGAAGTCCATCCAGGGCAAGAAAGACATTTTAGACTTTGGGGCCTTAATCAAAATTTAGGGTTAACCAGGGATAAACGGGTAAATTTTATCTTAATAAACATGTTTGGATGACTGAAATACAATGGAGCTAAATTATAGAAACTCACCCCCCCCCTTTGCACAACATCAACAGATAATAATCTCCCACATCAACAGATAAATCTTCATGACTTGGAAGTCAACTTGGAAGTCAACTAATATCAAAAATTTCTTAAGTGAGAGGCTTAAGCAAAAAAGATGATAATTTATTTTCCTTAAGCGCAAAATTGATGATAATGTGATATTTAAATGAAAATACATGTCACTTAAACTAAAATCATAACCTTCACCAAAATCACCATTATGGTTGCTAAGGGCTTAGTAGTGACCTAGGCTCAATACTTAAGCTCAATTGATTTGATTTATAAGATAATTGGGTTAATAATCAATATATTTGAACACTCGAAGCCCAACTTTACTTGTGAGCACCATAATCTTAAACAACTCAAACTTGTCTTAGGGGCACTCACTCACATAACTCTTAAATGAAACATCAATTGATTAATTGAGTACCCCATCCCTAGGATAATTAAATTGTTAAGCTTCAATGAGAATTGGGGTAGCCACACTCTAAACTCCGATGATTATTGGACATTATGATAAGTTTAGAAATGAACTCAAAATAATTCAAGAGATCTTCCAAATAGTTCAGGGTCATATCCCGAGCACTTTGGAATCTTTCGGATGTTTTGAAGGACAAATTGAACTTATCGTATCTTATCTTAAAATCATCTACTAGGATATTCCGAGCTCCAACTAAAACATAATTTGGGGTTTGGAAGCTAAACCTTCGTCTACTCTTGTAATTTAAACTTTCCTATAATATTATCTACATATTTTGCAATTATTGGCCTTTCAGGTGGTGGAATGAGAAGACTTGCCAAGTACGCTTTTACAATTTACAGTTTCATCTTTTATTGTACTTTCCACACTGTATTTTTATACTTACAAAACTTGCATGTTAAACAACGATGACACCCTGTATGAAAACCAAAACTGCTAAGACAACCACAAAACCAAAACCAAAACCAAAACCAAAACAAAAATCAACCAAGATATCAACCAAGATAAAATTCAACCAAGATAAAATTCACCACCATAACATTCAACATATAAAACAACTCAAAATTTAATCACAGACATCACAAACAACAGTTGTAACTAAATTAAGATGTCTCTATGGATGATCAGAAATCCCTCAGAGGAGGTAACCTACTGTTGCTAACGAGACTTCCCACGGTCGAATTGAAAGTATGGAACTCATTAAGTTGAGTTTAGTAAATTCATTTTGACTAAGTGAATCCGATAGAAAATAGTGGTGCCAGAATGAGGGAACCGTAGGATCCTAACTGGTGTCGCTCTAATCAACTTTAATATGCCCCGTAATTTGTAAGGAACTTTAACTAAATACTAATTGTGAAGGGAAAGGATGCTTTCTTAAATTTGAACTTTCTAAATTTGAACTTTCCTATTTGAACTTTCCTTCAAAACAAAAACTTTGTTTAATTTTTGTAATTTTATTTCTGAAAGTTTAGTTTTAAGTTTAGTTTAAATTCTGTAATCTTACAGCAGCATTTTAATTAGAATTCACCTAAGTAGTCAATTTTCAAATTTCACACTTTACTTTTATATATTTTTTAGTTTTTGTTATAAATTAATTTCCAAAACTTACTTTAGGATTTTCCAACTTCCCTGTGGGATCACTATCTAGGACTCCATTAGAACTCTTTATTACTTGCACGATACGTATACTTGTGTTGATATTTAGGAGAGATTTGACAATTTAAAAAAGAGTTTTAAAGGATAAATTATACTTATAAAAAGTATTTTGTTATGATTATATTGCTTATTTATTATAAATCTACCTGCATCAAGTTTTTGGCACCGTAAAGTGGTGTCAACTTCATAAAAATTTGCATATAAAAATCTCACCGTATCAAGTTTTTGGCGCCGTTTTCGTGGAAGTAACCAAAAATATTAGTATTTTACTTTATTTTATTTAAAAAAAAATAAAAAAAAAAAGATAGAGTGTGCTTGTTGTTTAATTTGAAAATTTTCTTATTTTAGCGTGTTTACATATTTTTAATTAATTGCATTATTCAATTTATGCGTAGTGTAAGATCTGAAAATTTTGTACCTTATGACTCTAAGTTAGAAAGAACTAATAGAAAAAGTTGAAAACAAATAAAAGAGAAAGATCATTTTAATAAGATGGGTTGCAATTTAAATAAATTTTAAAATGAAAATGACAACATCAGAGAGCTTTAAGAGATTATCCAAATCCTACATCATATGAAATTTATTTGAGTATTCAAAATGCTGTTGTAGCTGCTAATTCATTTGACCTTAAACTTGTTGTTATCCAAATGATACAAAACAATCATTTTGGAGGAACACCTACTAAATATCCTGATTTACAACTTGCTAGTATTTTAGAATTGTGTGCTGCATTTAAATATGATGAAGTGTCAAATGATGCCGTTAGACTTAGAATTTTTCCTTTTTCTTTAAGGGATAAAGCTAAGATATGGTTAAACTCATTAGCAACTAGATATATCAGAACATGGGGAGATTTATCACAAAAATTCTTATCAAAATATTTCCCACCTTAAAAAATCGTTAAGCTTAGAAATGATATCACATCTTTTTGTCAATTTGAAGGGGAATCAATTTATGAAGCTTGGGAAAGATTTAAAGATCTCCTTAGAAAGTGTTCACACCATGCGTTACCAGATTGGTTAATAATTCAAACTTTTTTTAATGGGTTGGTTGGATCACTTAGATTGATAATTGACGCTGCTACTGGTGGATCATTAATGTCAAAACCATTTGATGAAGCATATTCATTAATTGAAGTGCTGACTACAAATAATTTTCAATGGCCCTTTGAAAAGGTAAATCTAAAAAGAGTAGCTAGTATACGTGATTCTGATGCAATATCTATTTTAGCTGCCCAAATAGCTATTATATCTAAGAAGATAGATCAATATGGAATGAATTATTCTCAGTTAACACTTATGCTTGAGGATAACTCATTGGGACAAATGATAGAATTTCAATCTTCTTTTGAGACTTTAAGTATAATAAACAATCATTCTAATAATCCTTATGCCAATTATTCTCGGCTAAGAGTGTAGCGCTATAATTCAGAAAAAGTTTCTTGAAAAACTTAAAGATCCTAGAAGTTTTACAATTCCTTGTGCTCCTAGAGAATGATTTTACGGAAGAACTTTATGTGATTTAGGAGAGAATATTAATCTTATGCCATTATTAATTTTTAAAAGGTTGGGCTTAGGAGATATTTCACCAACAACTGCAACCTTGAAGTTATTTGATCGTTTGCTTACCTATCCTAAAGGAGTTATAGAAGATGTCTTGGTAAAAGTCAATAAGTTTATCTTTCCTGTGAATTTTATTGTATTAGATATGGAGGAAGATAAGGAAATTCCTATCTTTTTTGGAAGACCATTCCTAGCCACTGGAAGAGCATTGATAGATGTACAGAAAAGAGAACTAACTATGAGGGTTATGGATCAAGAAGTTACATTTAATATTGTAAAATTGATGAGGTACCCTATAAAAGAGCAAGAGATTGAATGCTTTAGAATGGATATTAATGAATACCTAAGCCATAAATACTTCAAGAAGACTTTTGAAAGGGTATTTAAAAAGGAATATACGAAATATCAAGATGAGGATAAAATTCAAGATGAATCTATGGATGATAGTAAAGGGGATATGGATTATGTTTAGGAAAGATTTGAAATGTTGGATCCTACAGAGAGTAACAAGACTTTGATTTCATCTATTGAGAAACCCCCTCAAATAGAACTGAAAATGCTTCCTACACATTTGAAGTATGCATTTTTAGGAAATTTATCTACATTACCATTTAAAGTATCCTCATAATTAAATGATATGCAAGAACAATAGTTGTTGGAAATTTTGAAAAGATATAAGAAAGTTATTGGATGGACATTAGCGGATATTAAATGAATTAGTCCTTTAATTTGTATGCATAGAATCTTAATAGAAGATCAACATGAACCAAGAGCTGACCCTCAAATGAGATTAAATCCTATGATAAACGAAGTAGTAATGAAAGAAATTTTGAAATGGTTAGATGCCGGAATAGTATATCCTATTTCAGACAGTGCTTACGTTAGTCCAATTCACTGTGTTCCAAAGAAAGAAGGTGTGACTGTAGTAAGGAATGAGCGTAATGAACTAATATCACAAGACAAGTCAATTGTTGGTTAATCTGCATAGATTATAGAAAATAAATTCTTCCACCGGAAAGGATCATTTTCCTTTACCCTTCTTGTACCAGATGTTGGATAGATTAGTTGGGCATAAATATTTTTTCTTTCTAGATGGATATAACAATTATCATCAAATACCTATTACTCGAGAGGATCAAGAGAAAACAACATTTACTAGTCCTTATGAAACTTTTACTTTTTGACAAATGCCTTTTGGATTATGTAATGCACCTGCAACATTTCAAAGATGTATGATGTCACTTTTCAGTGATTTAAATGAAAAAGGGATTGAAGTCTTTATGGACAATTTTTTTTTATTCGGAACTTCATTCAAAATATGTCTAAATCATTTAGAGAAAGTTCTGGAATATTGTGAAAAGACTAATCTCATATTGAACAGGGAAAAATGTTAATTTATGGTTGTAAGAGGAATTGTGCTTGGACATAAAATTTCATAAAATGACATGGAAGTAGATCGCCCAAAAATATAGGTTATATCAAAGCTACCTCCACCTATCACAATAAGAGGAGTTATGATCTTTTTAAGCCATGCTGGATTTTACAGAAGATATATTAAGGATTTTTCAAAAATTAATAAACCTTTATGCCAACTTATGGAGAAAGATACAAAATTTGACTTTAATGAAAATTGCCTTAAAGCCTTTGAAAGTTTAAAGGAAAAATTGATCACTGCTCCTATAATTGTTTCACTGAATTGGGAGAAATCTTTTGAATTTATGTGTGATGCTACTGATTATGCAATTGGAGTTATTTTTGACCTGAAATACGAAAAGATTTTTAAAGTTATATACTATACTAGTAAGACTATTAATGATGCTCATAATGATGCTCAAATTAATTACTCAAATTAATTACTCCACCACTGAAAGAGAGTTATTAGCTATTGTGTATGTTTTTGATAAGTTTAGATCATATCTGATTGGAGCTAAATGTGTTGTGGATACTTACCATTTGACTATTAAATATTTGATGCAAAAAATGGAAGTTAAACCAAGATTAATTAGATGGGTACTTCTGATGCAAGTTTTTGATTTCGTAGTAGTCGATAAGAAAGGGATTGATAATCAAATTGTTGTTCATCTATCGCGGCTAGAACAAGAAGAAATACTTGATATGGAAAAAAAGATTTTTCCTGATGAACGACTTTATGCTGTAAAAGGATGGGAAATACCTTGGTATGCTGATATTGTAAATTATATTGTTAGTGATAATTATATTGTAAATTATATTGTTAGTGATATTTTACCATATGGATTAACAAAACAGCAGGAAAAGAAATTCATTCATGATGAAAAATTATATTTTTGGGATGATCCATATTTATACAAGCAATGTAAGGATCTAATGACGAGACGATGTCTGCCTTATAAAGTAATTCAAGAGATTATTCAAAAATGTCATGATTCTGAATTTTAAGGACATTTTGGGAATGATAAAACTGTTCACAAAATTTTACAATCTAGATTTTATTTGCCTACTCTATGTAGAGATATTAATTTTTATATCAAAACATGTGATTGAGTTTGTTTTAATTGAGATATTTCACATATATTTATGCTTGTGTATTTATGTAGTCCTTGTATTAAATAAAATATTTAGAAACATCTTTATTTGCTTTATTTTATGGAAAAATTTGAGAATTTATTGAATTGAATTGAAATGGTGAAAATTCTGGAACTGGCGCATGATGCGCCACTTTCTAGAGAGCTGGCACATGATGCGCTAGATCGGTGCATGATGCATTGCAGGTCCGAAAATATTTAAAACGTGTCAAATGATGATTTTTGGCAGTTTATTCTCCATATAACTTCTAAAAACCGACTCCAAACCATATTTTATGAAGGAAAACGAGGGAAGAGTCACTATTTTTTAATTTCTAAGGCTTCCCACTCTAAAACTCCACTAGATTTGGTATTTTCAACCAGATAAAGTTTGTCAGTTTTGATGCATATAAATTACATGATCGAGTTCTAGTGAAGAAGAGGCTTATCAAAGAAAAGGGATTTGTGAATCAAGGATTCAACACGCTGAATACTCTAGTAGAAGAGACTATTTCACAGTGGCGTTGGGAAGTGCTTTGCCACACTACTATTGCTGTTATTGTTCCCATAGTAAAGAATTTTATGCAAATCTTCATGGGAGCAACCAAGGAATGATTTACATATGAGACAGGTTTGTGAAAGTTACTCCTTCAAGAATAAACGAGATGTTTATGATTGAAATGTGCCTATCTACCATTATGCAAACTTTGCCCCTACTAGAGAGAGTATGAATGAACTCTACCATTACCTTAGGAATGAATATGCTAATTAGGAGACTAGAGATGATGGAAATGTAAGTTTTCCTTCATCATTTTTAAATCCAGTTTTAAAAGCCTGGCATTTCTTTATTGCATTGAAATTACTGCCTACCATGAAAATTAGTAAGGTCACCAAGAAGAGTGTCATTCTGAATTACTGTATTCAAACCGAAAAAAATATTGATGTTGGAGCTATTATTGTAAAATCAATTTTGGGTTTGATTGTGAATGGATCTGCAGCTTCACTGGGACATCCATCCACTATTTTTCTATTATGTAGTCAATCACAAGTACCACATGAAAGTTGGGGAAAAGTGTACTTCTTTGGAAGCTTATGGATACAAAAGTTTACTGCAACTATAGTGGAATGGGAGATGAAAAAAATATGAATGTAATGATGGATCAAGGATCTCAGAATTCATCACATGTCAGCCGTACTACAACTCGAGTGCACTTTCAAAGAGGATCAAGAAGATAAAAAAAGATGTGCAGAATCTCATGCAGGTGATTGAGAATATTACTAAAATGCTAGAATGTCTAGATTGGAGACTGAAGGAATATATTGAACATACATGACATATTGAAGAGGGATTGGTACATATGTTCAAGGAACATACATGGATTGAGGAGGAAAATTCAACTGATGAATTTGCATTTCGATGTGAAATATACATGAGGAAAATAGTGAAGTCGTTGTTCGATCTTAATTTATGCACGAAATGTTTTATGTAGTATTGTTTATTTTAGTTTGTTGTGTTGGATTGCATTTCCTTTCTATTGAACACTATATATGTTTATGTTCTGAATTTTGATGTTTAGATTTTAGTGTTAGGATGTTGGTTTGCTTCAATACACTAAATTTGATGTTTGTTTTCTTAAAAAATATTAGTTTGTAATAGCACAAAATTTATGTATAAATGTGAGTGTTGTGTTGTTTGAGAAATTTTGGTGTTAGTGTGATGTTTATATATGCTTAGAAAGGTTTATTTAAGTCAAATAGAGGTTTACATAAAGTGATATAAAGTAGATTTCCACAAAAATCAAAATATGAAAAATTTGAGCTCTGGCACATGATGCACCAGCTTTCATAGCCTTGACGCATGATGCGCCAAAGGTCCGAACACACTATATTGCCCAGAAAACTGCAAAATTGCACAGACAAACTCCATTTTCACTGCTTGAGTCATCTTCTACCTCAAGACCTTGGTCTAAGAAATCATATTGTGGGCGATAGAAAAGAATTTGGAGGTTAAAAATTATAGATTTTATCTTCTCTTGGTAAGAGCTTCACTTTAACTTAGAAATTTTTATTTTCACCATGGATTTTGGGAGATCCAAAAATTGGAATTTTTAATGAAAATACTTGAGGAAAATGCATGGTGAAACTTTTCTTACCAAATAACCTTGCTTGAGGAGTTAAATTTTTGATTTAGTAATTTATTTGGACTATATTTGGATTTTCATAGATTTTCAAATGGCTCCCCGAGTTAAGTGAGGAAAACCGACCGAGGACTTTTAAGAATGAAGATTTGTTAGTTTCAAAGCCCAACATAGTTACAATACTTAGATGGAGACCAAGAGAATCATCTAAGAGCGGGCGTTTTGAAAACCTTGGTGGCGAGGTTGAAAGACTGATTCTTGCCAGGAATTAGGAAAGATCTACTACTTCACTGCCGTAGCAATTGTCCCGATAGTTTGGGAGTTTTATGCAAACTTGAAATTCATTACTAGTGATCACATCCTTGATAGAGGTAAACAAGTTGAGTTTACTACTGATAAGATCTATACTTTTTATGGTTTGAGGGGTGTATTTGTATTTTTTTATGAATATGCTGACTTTTTATGGTTTGAGGGGTGTATTTTTTTATGAATATGCTGCATTTGTGATGACTGATTCAACACTGAAGGAAGTGATTGCATTTTTGACTGATGAAAGAGGGGAATGGAAGATTAAGAAGACCAAGATAGTTAACTTCCCTGCTTCCATATTGAATATTCAGTCGAAAGTATGGCACCACTTAATTTCTCCGAGACTGTTACCAAAAAATCATTTGGCTGATGTTACTAAAGATAGAGTTGTACTTATCTATTGAATTTAGAACACAAAGGCAATAGATGTGGGTGCACTCATAGTTCAACATGCTTGAAGTATTGCTGGTAGTTCTACAGCTGGAGGATTGGGATACCCTACCTTCATTTTCACTCTATGTGAGTAATCAGGAGTAGAATCCCATAGAAATGAAGACAGATTGCAACCACAAAATCTGATTGGGAGACATATGATTCAGAGAGTAGAATCATTTGTTGAGTCTAGAAGTGGAAGAAGGGATAGACCCTCTACATCTGCTGTAGGGGCATCTACTTCTAGATCTGTATCACTTGAAGGTATTATGGATCAACTGATGATTAAAAAGATGGATATAGTAAATATTTAAATTCACTTGAGGGAGATAGGAGCAAGGATATATCAATAGAGGAGAGTTCAACATGATATTGATATTGAAAATGCCATGGTAAGGCACCTTAGGTGTGAACCTAATGTGGACTTTCCTACTTGCCCCAGTTTCACTCCCTATGGTCCCATCCATAATGAAGATGAAGAAGAAGAAGAAGAAGAATCAAACGATGAAGAGGAAGGAGATGTAGATTGATGTTTTATTGATCTAGTTTAGTTTGTTTTTTATGTGTGTTTGTTGTTTGTGTTTGTATTAGGATGTACTTTTATTTGAAACTTATTGTAGTAAAAGAATTTTTATGTTTTGTTGTGAACTGAATTCGTAATAATAACTGTAGACTTTCACTTTTTCTACATTTTTAGTATTTCTAGTTTAGTTTGTCAGTTTAATTTTTCAGTTTTTGTATTTATATTTTTAATTCTAAGCAAGTTCTCTAGAATATATTATGTTTTATTTAATGCTTTAAAGCCTGTATGTGGTTTTTACAGTTAGTACCTGCAGTATACTAAAGCCCAGTTTCATAGTTAGAAATCCTCTGGAGGTCAATTTTTTTTTTCATGCATTTACTATTTTCTTGCACCAATTAAATTTTATATTCAAAATATTTTTAAAGTCATTCAAAAACTTAAGTTTGGGGGAAAGAAAAATTTATTTTGAAAAGGAGTAAACTAAAATTTTTTTGTCCTTAAGTAACTATATTTTTAAAAATTAATTTAACTTGGCCTGGGGTATTAAGATTTAACTTTAAATGAATATACTTCTGTTTATAAGTATTACAGTAAATTTAGGTAAAGAGTTTTTAATAATGAAGGTCAATTCTAAAGTTGAAGATATTTGGTATGATAGGATAAGACTATGCTTTTCTATTTAAAGTAAAGGAAATTGTATTTTTGAAGTGTTAAGAATTTTAGAGTTTCATGTAGGAAGAAATGAATATGAGTTTATGAAAAATCACAACTAATATAAATTTATATAGTAAAGAAAGGTATAGAGTTTTGATTTTAAGAAGAGGATAGTGATGTTCAAAATCATTAAAGGTTCTCCAGATATAGTAATCCTCACTTGGAAAAATAAAAAGAAAAGAAAGGATTGAAAAATCCTAAATAAAAAAAAAGAAAGAAAAGAAAAAAAAGAAAAGAAAAGCAAGTGAGGAGAAGCTTCAGGAAATGCCTAATCAAAAATTGGCTTCACTTGAATCAACTTAAGGAATTAAGGAAGGCAACTTAAGGAAGGAGCTTCATTACATTTTCTAAACTTATATTGGAGTATTAGTAGCATTCTTAGTAAAGTTTTCATGAAGTTCTTTTTTCATATGAATGTCTAAATGTACTTAATATGATAAATAACAATTCTTCTTGAAATGAATAGAGATTCAGAAATCTTAGATTTGGTTACTAAGTATTCCTAGACTTAGAATTTGAATCTAAGTTACTAAATGGTTTTTCTTAAATTTTACTATTCTATTTGATAAACTAAAGTATAGAAGTTATTAGTTAATCTCTATCCTAAGCCATATGCTTTTATATAATAAATGTGTCATTCAAGGACAAGTAATAATTAAGTTTGAGGGATTTTGATACACTAAAATAATATATTGTTTTAAGTACCTATTTTATGCTTATTTTTGGTGATATTGCACTTTAAAGAAGAGTAATTTTGTGTTTTTTTGTAAGTACTACATTTTTAGGCATTAGGAGCAAAAATGGAAAAAAAACAAAATTTGGAGCAAAAAGAACCAATTTTGGATTCAGGCACATCATGCCCTAGATTGGCGCATGATGCGCCTAAATCCAGTGAGCTAGCGCATCATGCGCTAGATTGATGCATGATGCATCAGGGATTAATTTTTCAAATTAAGGTGGTTCGAGAAAAAATTTGCATGAACATGAATTTTCAAAATTTTCAAAGGGACACTTGTTTTACACACCCCTTAGAGTGATTCAATGCATCTAGACACTTTGGTAGGTTTTTTATGAGGGGATATGACTCTTGGATCAAATGACACATCTTTTGAAATTAAAAGAACTGACTTTTGGAGGAAATTTTGGTAAAAATTTTGAATTCTTTTCCAAAGTAGGCAGCCCAAAATAAAAGAAGAAGACTTGAAGAGGCTAAAAATGGGGACGAAAAAAGAAGAGTTTTAGGGGTGGCGTGAGAGTTAGAGAGAGAGAAGAGGAGATTTTACTCTAGGCTTGTAAGAGGAGAGGGAAGGTCAAAGATTTCTTCTTCATTACATTTCTACAAAAGAATTTAGAGTGTTTGTAAAGAGAGAACGACTTGGAGAGAACCAGAGATTTTCTTGGGAAGGATTGTGAGATTAGTTGTTTTTTTTAATTCTTTTATTTTGTAAACTCATTCTTATATATGAAATTCGTGTTTTCTCGTATCCTTCTCATGAATTCTGAGTAGTCTTCCTTCTTCTTCTCCCAATATTGAAGATATGATTTTGTGAAGAATAGATTTTTTTTTTTCTACGATTTTACATGATAATAATTTGTGATGATTTGAACTTTGATCTTCATTTACTTTTCAATCTGATTTACTTTTCACAATCTGACCAATTGAAATGTTAAAAATTGTTGAGAGACATATGTTCTTAAATGAGATATGAATTCTACAACATAAGGAGAATCACATTTAATTTTGGTGTCATCCATGAAATTGAGTGAAAATAAATAAAGAAATATACTCCGTTGGATGTAGAATTGAAGATTTCAAAGGTGACAAATTAAAATCCCCAATTTAGTCCAGTTGATTGGAAACTAATGCGAGATTGTTAGCCCTCAAGGGAGGGAGTAGTGGGGGCTCTAGAGTGGCAGGCGGTATCCTTCTAGCCTAACCACAAAATTAGGGACCAAACTCTAGATTAGTCGATGTTCTTGATAGCAATCAGAAGAGGTAAAGAATATGATTGCTTTGATTTGGCACAAAACAGTTTTTATACATTTTCAAATGATTTCAATTTCTTCACAAACCATATGCTCATTGTATAGAGGAAGGATGCTTTCTTAAATTTGAACTTTCCCTCACAACAAAACCTTTCTTTAATTTTTGTAATTTTATTTCTGAAAGTTTA
The DNA here is from genome assembly GCF_001263595.1 of Phalaenopsis equestris. Taxonomy (NCBI): domain Eukaryota; kingdom Viridiplantae; phylum Streptophyta; class Magnoliopsida; order Asparagales; family Orchidaceae; genus Phalaenopsis; species Phalaenopsis equestris. Next base: position 9,624 of record NW_018244410.1, on the reverse strand, counting down.
GTATTTAGTTTAGTTTAACTTCTGTAATAGTTTAACAGTTTAGTTTAACTTCTGTAATCTTACATCTGCATTTTAATTAGCATTCACCTGAGTAGTGAATTTTCAAAAATTTGCACTTTACTTTTATATATTTTTTTATTATAAAATAATTTCCAAAATTTACTATTGGATTTTCCAACTTCCCTGTGGGATTGATATCCAGAACTTCATTAGAGCCCTTTATTACTTGCATGATACATATACTTGCGTTGATATTTAGGAGAGATTTGGTAGTTTAAGAAAGAGTTTTAAGGGATGAATTATATTTACAAAAAGTATTTTATTAGGAATATATTGCATATTTATTATAAATCTGCCTGCATCAAGTTTTTGACGCCGTTAAGTGGTGTTAATTTCATAAAAATTTGCCTATACAAATCTCACCATGTCAGCTGAGTAGCACAAGCATCCAGTAGGGAAGTGTCATAAGAGATGGGCTCAATTTTTGGTTTAAGGTGGGTAGGCTCATAGGTTTTGCATCTCCGGCGACTAGGTTGGCTGGCCAAAGCTGAGGTGGTGGGTAGCTGAGCTAGGGAACTCAGAGGGAGGCTTAATGATGATCAAGACGGAGGTTTAATCATTTGATGACAAGTTTAGGTCACTTAGCCAAATATGGGAAGAGACCCCCAAAATCAAGGGAATCTTGTTCCATGGCTTGACTAGGGTGGGATAAGTGGATCTAGCTTGGGTCTTATGGTCCAAAAGGTGGTTGTGGTGGCCATGGTTGGTTAAGACCAAGTGCCTTGAGGTGAATTTAGCATTAGGGTTCAAAACTTAGGATTTGGCTTGGACGGGTTTGGGTTTGTATGGGGTTTGGTTTTGGATCAATTGAAGGTTCAATTTGTTGTAAAACATTGTCATGAGGCATTTGGAAAGTTCAATTTGTGGGTTTTTGGATTTTGGGTGAAAATTGGGGGTTTTGGCTTGGGTTTGATTAAGGCTAGGTTTGAGTTTGGGTCTAGACCAATTGATGGTTCAAACTGGTCTAAGGGAGTGTTAGGAAGTGTTCAAGATTCAAAATTGAGGAAATTGGGTTGATTATGGGGTTCAATTTGATGGAATTTAAGGGTATGGCCAAATTGTGGATTTTAGCTCAAATTTGAAATTAAAGCTTGGAGGATGGTTCAATTGGGTTTTAAATTGGTATAAATTGGGATTGTAATGTTGAAATTAATATTAGAATTGGAATTGGGTTAGATTGAAATGAATTTTGCAGAAATTGGAGTTGAATCGGGGACTTTAGGCATTTAGGCGAAATTTAGGAATTTCGGCTACATTTGGTGGATTTGGGGACAATTGGGGTGAATGAGTGGTTAGGATTAATTTTAGAGACATTTAGAGTAAATTTTGAAAACTTTGAGAATTTTTGGGACATGAGGGGTATTTTGGTAATTTTGGCAATTTTAGGGTGTTTTGGGCGATTTTAGTGGTTTGAAATGATTTGAGATGATTTTTGGAGAGAAATTGATAATTTGGGCAACTTTGGAAATATTAAGGTTTCAAGGGTATTTTGGTCATTTTGTAAAAGTTTGGTGGCAAAATGGTCAAAATTGGAGCTTAGGTGAAATTGAGATTCATTGAGCAGGCTAATCACAAAATTACCCTTTTTTAGCCATGAGACCAAAGGAATCATCATTTTGAATCCTCCATGTGTTGGTCCTAGCCATCCTAGCCAGGGGCTAAGGGTTTGGGGACCACTTACATGAGTCTACAAAAGAGTGGGGAAGCAGGTTAAGCATGATTGGATTAGGGTTTAGGTTGTGAGTGAAATAGAGGGGTGCAATACTGACTAAGGCCGCACCACCTAAAGCTAAACCTAAGACCAGACAGGCTTATGGGGGCTTCTCTTGAGCTCCCCCATGTTAGTTTCATTCGACTAACTACAAAAGGTCAAAACTAAGCATGTGGAACTCCAAAAAGAGTAAATAAGTGTTTAGAATTTCTAATGGGGTAGGGTTCCATTACTAGTTCTCTAGGATAGTCAATAGGAATGTCTTATAGCTAGATCCTATGTTTTAAGGAAGAAAAACTAGACCTTAACAAAAGTGAGGTCAACAAATCGACCCCCAATAGGTGTAGTGTGCTGGATGATTGCACCGCACATAATGGTGTTGATCGAAGAGATCAAAAAAAGCAACACCAGCCAACATGCTCAGTGTAGAATAGAGAAAGAGTGAAGAAGGTTTTTTACTGGGGAGTATTAGGGCAACCTTTGATCCAGACTAAAGTCTCCAGAACCCAGGCTGGGGATTAGCGAGTGTACCATCGAATTGTCAATTTTAAAAGTAGATCTTAAACTTGTTTAGTGAGTTCGTGTTCATTAACCCTCATGAAGGGCTATTTTATTAATTTACAGAGACAACGATCAGAGGAACTAAAGGCCACAATGAAGATTTGATTTTTTTTTGTTTCATTGTTTAATTTTGATTTGATTTTAGTTGAAATTTTAGTTATGACCTTAACTTGGAGGAAATTTTGGGAATTAAGCTTGAGTAAGGGGACCAGATTGAGATGGAAAGCATAGGGACTCACATCCAACTCAAAAGACTGGTCAAGGAGAAAGAGGTGTAACTATGGGAAGGAAAGCAAAATCACACATCCAACCCAAGAGGTAACGAAAGTGCAAAGAGATGAGAATATGATGCCTTGCTCCATTAATGGTGGTCTTACACCTATCCCGAAGTGCTGAGAATGTCACATTAAGAAGGAAAGCTTAGGGACACACATCCAACCATAGAGGTGACAGAAGACTAGATGGAGAGAGAATGCATGAGGACTTACATCCAACTTAAGAGCTGCACATGAAGATCTAGTTATAATGAAAAGGAAAACTTAGGGACTCACATCCAATCCAAGGAGTATCAAGAACATGTATCAAATAAGGAAAGAAAGTGTTGGGACCACATCCAACCCAAGAAATGACAAAGTCATCAGAATTTAGGTATTGATTCAAGAATAAGAATCATAATTTAGGTACCGACCCCGAGAATGATGGAATAAGAATTTTGGTACTGACCCCGAGATGAGAATTAGAATTTAGGTACCAATCATGGAATGAGAATTAGAATTTTTGTACCGACCTCGGAAAGGATGGGAATCAAAATTTAGGTACTGACCCCGAGAACATTGTGAGTGCGGATAATTCATGGGATGAGTGTGAAAATTTGTGTGAAAAATGTGGAATTTGTGCTGTGATGAGTGTAGATATTTGAGTGGATTCATCTATCATTTTATCATTTTGTCTTATTATTAATATATCTTCAAAATTTGATGTTCTTTAATTCTCTTTTAACTTTGAATTTTAATTTTCATTTATTATCAAATTTTCTTTGTATGGTTCTTTGTTTGTTATATTTTAGGATCAACATTTAGTCTTGCGGCTTTTTATCAATCTCACAAACATGGAAATCAAAGAACATATAATGAAATCTAAAATAAACTTTATTGATTATACTTTGAACATGTAGTAAAACTGATCATACACTGAAAGGTATCAAAAATATCAGAGGTACATCTATGTGGAAACTGGAATATTATATATCATATGCTGCCTACTGACAAAGTACAAAAGTAGAAAAACCTACTTTTCCTCTGAGATCATTTACTGATCAAGCTAAACTTTTACACCACACTCCAAAACAAAAGTCCCCTTGCATATTGTTGACCTCAATTTTGGTTGAGGTTTAGTTCCTCCTCTTTAATAGCCTAGGGTCTAGCCATAGGACTTTTCCTTTTGACTATTCCTAGAAAACTAGACTTGGAACCCTCACCATTAGAAATTCTACCCTCTTCTTTACTCAACTTGGAGTTCCACATATTCCTCTCAACCTCTAAAAACTTAGTAGGTGGGGTCTCTGTGGGGAAACTCAAGATGAGTCACCCTTAGGATTGCTGAACCTTAGGGTTGACCCTGGGTCTTGGTCTGGAGCTAAGGCATTCACTACACTCATCTACACCCACATTCACTCACAACCCTGAACTCAAACTTCTAGTCTAGATCCCTTGACCATTTGAGATACTCATGTAGATGGTCCCCTAAACCTACTAGCCCTAGGGCTATGGTTTGGCTAAGACCACTATGTAGAGGACCCAAAATGGGGCTTCCTTTGGTCTATGGCTTATTAGTGATGATTGGTGCCTCAACTCTACCAAAATACCCATCTTGGCCTTTTGACCCCTAAGGCACCCCCTATATACCAAAATACCCCTCTTTGGCCCAAAATCCCAAATGTCCAAAAATTCCCATAAAATCCCAATAAATCCCAAATATTCCCAATTTCATTTCTTTCAACTACCACATGGCCCAATTTGATTTAACCATCTTTAACCAAAGTGCCCAAATTGCCCTTTAAAGACCCAAAATTCCCCAAATCCATCTCAAATGTCCACCAATTTGATCTTAATTGACCACAATTTCAATCCTAAACTCATATTCACTTTTGATATGACCAAAATAAACCAAATCTAAGCTCAATGGGTTCATGATTTGAGCCCAATTTTAATTTGGGTCAAAACCCCAATTTTGACCATATGACTTAATCTCACCCAATTGAACCCAAAGCTTAGTCAATTGGCCTCAATTAATGTTGAAAAATCTTTATGAAATTCCTATACATAAAAATCAACTGTCAATGGACCTTAGTGAAGTTTCAAATCCATTTGATTTTGGCCTAAATCCAAAATTCCCAAATTTAGCCCCAAATTGGCTAAGTCCCCAAATTTCACCCAATTGATTGTCTTAACCTCCAAATTGGCATCACATTCATATTCAAAACTATTCATGAGATCCCTATTGACCATTTATAACAATCAATTTGGACCTAGCCCAAGGCTAACCCAAGCTAGACCCAAGCCTAGCCCAACAGACCAAATTGATTAAAGTTCAAAATTTCTTCAAATTGACCTTTCAATTGGGCTAAAAAACATTTCCATTCTTCACCAAAGTTTTACCTTGTGATCATCTACACCAAATGCAACAAT
>NW_018244410.1:0-417 GCF_001263595.1 Phalaenopsis equestris | reverse complement strand
TAATTAACTATAAGGGTTTGCCCTTATAAGAAGCATGTCCGAACCCAACTTAATATAAACCCTATTTAATTCTTTATATTAAATAGGGGAACTTGTCGGCAAATACAAAGGTTTCACAGACCAAACGGACGTCATACTTTTCTTAGTTTATTTGATCGAGCCTCATCCTCAAGTCTTGTGTTTATCCTTCGGGATAGGTATAGGATTTGAGGTACATTGATCTTTCCTTTTAAACTATGAAAATTATGAGGTCAGTTTGATTTCATACTTCAACGTCCTTCCAAAGCGGGTGACGAGATTTTGATTCCGACGACCGACAGTTTCTTACGAGCAACCCCACAAACCAACCCAAAATAACGCCGACAGCTTCCGGCGACTCCGTTGTGGACAAGCTTTTCTCTCCATACAAATCAAGAA
>NW_018244409.1:0-820 GCF_001263595.1 Phalaenopsis equestris | reverse complement strand
CTCACCAGCTTCTTTTAAGTTTTAATTAAATTCCTTGATAGCCCAATAAGCCTTATGTTCTAGTTCCACCGGCAAGTGACGAGCTTTTCTAAAAATGAGCCTATATAGAGATATTTCTATAGGTGTTTTGTAAGTAGTCCTATAAACCCATAATGCATCTTCTAGTCTTAAGGACCAATCTTTCAATTAGGATTGACATTTTTTCTAAAATTCTCTTGATTTCTCTCTTAGATACTTCTACTAAACCACATATTTAAGGATGATAATATGTGTATATTCTATGTTTAATTTCATATTTAGCAGCTAGTGTCTCAATTTTTCTATTCTTAAAATGACTTCCTCCATTACTAATGATCACTCTAAGCATGTCAAATCTACTAAAGATATTCTTCTTTAAAAAATTAACCACACTTTGAGCAACATAGTTTGGAAGAGTCACAACCTCAATTCATTTTGAGACATTATCCACAATTATCAGAATATATAAATTTCCAAAAGATGGTATAAATGGTCCCATAAAATCTAAACTCCAAACATAAAAAATGTCAAACTCGAAAGTAAAATTTACAGGCATTTCATCTCCGTTAGAAATATTGCTTATTCTCTCGCATCTAACACAAGTGTGTGTGTCTATATATATATATATATATATATATGCTCACATCCCTAAAAAAATTAGGCCAATAAAAATGAGATTGTAAAAACTTATATGTACTTATATCATCACCAAAATGTCCCCAAGATTTAGAATCATGAAATTTCTTGATAATTTTATTGGTTTTGTTTAAGGGTACACTTGTTCTGATTACTTGATCTGTAC
>NW_018244408.1:0-1936 GCF_001263595.1 Phalaenopsis equestris | reverse complement strand
AATCTGGTGATTAATGCTTCATACTCTGTTTCATTATTTATACATGACTCTATCAGGTGGTATGAGGATCTTAACATGCTCTGATCTGGTGTAACAAAGATCAGACCAATTCCTGCTTTTCCTCGTATAAAGTCTCTTGGTCCTTTATCTTTTCTAGCTGAAAAAGCTCCATCAAAGTACATTTACCAACATTTGGCATTGGATGTTTCCACTTGTAGTATCTGCTCATCTAGTAAGTCATCATCGAGAGGGGACCCAGCTAAAAGTGGGTGTGATGCAAAAAAATATCCTAGAATCTGTCCTTTGATAGCGTGAAGGGGACAAAAGTTATATCAAATTGCAATAAAATTATTGACAACCTTGTTAGACATTCTGAAAGTGTTGTTCGGGTCATGAAATATTGTAATAGATTAACTTTCAAAATAAGGGTAACCTTATGAGAGAGCATGTAACGTCTGAGCTTCTTGCCGACTAAAATGAAGGCCACACAATGCTTCTCAATAGGAGGATACTTTACCTCCTCCAGTATTAGATGCTGACTCAAATAGTGAAGTGCATTTTCTTTTCCCTCATCATGTACCTGCATCATTGATCTAAGCTAACAGGGTTTTGAGAGAGTCATTTAAGGCTGAGGTTTTCCCTAGATAGGGGCTGGCAAAACAGGAGGTGTCATTAAATATTGCTTAATATCCTCAAAGCACACTGACATTTTTCTTCCCAAATAAATTTTGCATCCTTTTTAATAAATGTCGAGAAGGGCTAAAACCTTCCTGACATATTAGAAATAATGTGCCTTAGGTATGTCAATTTTTCTTGAAAAGATCACAATTGTTTCAAGGTTTTGGGAGGCAGCATTTCCAACATAGCTTTATTCTTCTCTAAGTTGATCTTGATTCACCGAAAACAATCCTAGAAACTTCCTAGAGGTGATGTTGAAGGCGCACTTTAAGGGATTCACCTTAAGATTATATTATTGTAATCATTTGAAAATGATCCTCAAATCGTACAAGTGGTCTAATTGTTGCTTGCTTTTGATGACCAAGCTATCCACATAACACTCTACTAGGTTGTGCATAAGATCATAAAAATCTTTGTCATAGCCTGCTGGTAAGTTGCTTCGGGCATTACTGTGTAGCAGAAGATCCCAATCGGCATTCTAAAAGCTGTCAGCACTGCATCTTCTAGAGCAATCTTGATCTGATTTTATCCTGATGATCCATTCATAAAGGAGAAAATCTTATGTGTTGATGCAATGTCCACCATTAACTCTGGTATTGGTAGTAGCAACTCACCTTTTGGACGTGCTTTGTTTAAATCCCTAAAGTCGATGCACACAAATTTGTCCATTCTTCTTCCTAACAGGCACAATGTTGGCTAAACATGTGGGGTACTTCTCTTCTTGCACAAAGTTAATGTCTATTAGTTTCTTCACCTCAGCAAAGACTTGTGATTCTATTTTGAGGCACACTTTTCTGGGAGCTTGTTTCACTGGGGTCATATTCTTGTACACCTTAAGCCTGTGAACTGCAACTTCTGAAGATAATCCTGGCATTTCGTCATAACTCCAGGCGAAGCAATATTTAAAATTTGACAGCAACTTGATTAACTCTGTAGATTCTTCCTAACTAAGTAGAGAACTTATGAAGTTGGTTCAAGGCTACTCCTTAGTCCCGAGGTTAACTTCTTCAATCCATCGATAATTGTCTTAATCTCTTCTTTAAATTCGTGTGGAGCCTTGATCCCTGGATATTTTCACTTATATTTCTTTTTTTTTGTAACAAAACCAAAAACTTGATCTTGAAGAAAAATAAGAATTTAACTTTTTAAATTATATATATTTATATTGGGATACTACGCAAGTATATCTTTATCAAGTAATATAGACTTTTTAATTAAGAACTAAATATTGAACCCACAGGGAAGATTATACAATATG
>NW_018244407.1:0-330 GCF_001263595.1 Phalaenopsis equestris | reverse complement strand
TGGAAGAACTAAAGCGTGGAAGAAGAGAAATCCTACAAAAAACTACAAAAGTTGTCAAATGATTTCTCCTTATAATTAGGATTTATTTGTTAAAACATCAAACTATTTTTAAGATAGTCTTCAAAATTTCTTGAGTATGCATTTATTAAATCCTATTTAAATTAAATTCTACTTTTAATCAAGAGTCCCTTCGGCTGCGTTTAAGGCAGTTGGTATTTTCGAATAAGTAGTTGTAAAATTGCTTCCTGAGCTTCACAACTGCAACCAGAAAGTTATATTAAACAAACAGGTGAAAGTGTTTGGATAATATGTTGTGCTACAATTGTTTCT
>NW_018244406.1:0-330 GCF_001263595.1 Phalaenopsis equestris | reverse complement strand
TGGAAGAACTAAAGCGTGGAAGAAGAGAAATCCTATAAAATACTACTAAAGTTGCCAAATGATTTCTCCTTATAATTAGGATTTATTTTGTTAAAACATCAAACTATTTTAAGATAGTCTTCAAAATTTCTTGAGTATGCATTTATTAAATCCTATTTAAATTAAATTCTACTTTTAATCAAGAGTCCCTTCGGCTGCGTTTAAGGCAGTTGGTATTTTTCGAATAAGTAGTTGTAAATTGCTTCCTGAGCTTCACAGCTGCAACCAGAAAGTTATATTAAACTAACAGGTGAAGGTGTTTGGATAATATGTTGTGCTACAATTGTTTCT
>NW_018244405.1:0-769 GCF_001263595.1 Phalaenopsis equestris | reverse complement strand
TAAACATCGTCCATTTGCTCATCCAACTTGGTAGCGATAGCTGCGACTATGTCTGATACTTTGGACCCTTGATTCATTCCATGATTATGCCCTACGGGCTCATTGAACCTTATTGGTACGACAACCTTGGGTACCCACACCCTTTTCTTTAATAGTGATGTCTTGAGATGGGGTGTCTCAACAGAGGCATTGACATGTCGAAGAGAGGTATGCTCCCCATGGTGCAAACCAGATACAATATTATGTAACCTCTTTATCTTTTCTTTTAGAACTTTAGAGACATCCCTTTGACTAGTAATTGGTAGAATTATCGGACCCAGATGTGACTTAACCGGTCGACAACCTACAAGTCTTGGAGCAGCAATAATAGAATCGGTGGTGACGATGGTAGTATCAGTTTTGCTTCCCAGGCGGAACCTAACGAGAATGTGACTAGGCAAAGTTTTAGCTGATCTTATGAGCTCGAATGGCAGATCTGACATCTCTTAGAATTTTTTTCTTCATTTGAGGGGATACTGGACACCCCACTTGGTTAAGTATTTCACCAACTACCTCCTTGGTAGCTAGTCTCTAGAACAATCCACTGACTCGAGTAATAGGAGTGGTCTTCTTCCTCTCCCCACCATGTTCATGAGGTAACAGTAAATTAGCAGCACTTTTCTGGATACTTTCATACCCATTCATCTCCATTAAGGGATGGAACCTACTCCCTCACACAAGCGGATAGGTTTCCAAAAATTCCAATTCCTCATAGTGAGGAATTTCATTA
>NW_018244404.1:0-317 GCF_001263595.1 Phalaenopsis equestris | reverse complement strand
TTACTCATGAATGAAACCGTGCAGAAAGGTCTCACGAATCCATGGTGGTTTATATGTGGAAGAATGCAATCACCCTCGTCACAGATGTTGATAATGCAACTGTTAAGAATGCAGTTAGTGGGAAGTATACTTCACCTGACCATTCTTTTAATCATTCACTTTATCATTGGCAGTAGTTGATCCACCTGATCATGTCTGAGAATCCCGAACGGATTCCTTTGTCTTTCGTTAGTAAAGTTGTAGCAGCAACCGCACTAGATAGGGATCTTTCCCATTCCTCGCATCCATTTTCTTGGCTCAGAATAGGTTTTTCCATA
>NW_018244403.1:0-2420 GCF_001263595.1 Phalaenopsis equestris | reverse complement strand
TTTATGTTTCTATAGAAGATGATGCAAGTCCTAACCTAGGGGTGTAACTGAGTTAAGCCGATGCGGGATCGACTTGATAAGTGACTCGTGAACTAAGCTTGATAAGCAAACAGATCAAGCTCAAGCCAGCCAGAACTCGACCGATAGCTCGTAAGCGGCTCAATTAATAAATAATAGATAAAAATTATACTCCAAATAAATTAAAAATTCAAAAATTTATCGATAGTTTACCTTTTATAACAAGTGATTTTTTATTAATTATCTCATAAATATTCATTCTATTTGCCATTTTATTATTACACTAGATTGAATTAAATTTATTTTCTCTCTTTCATAATAAACATCAATAGGCTCAAACTTCTAAAATTAAGCTGAAGCTTGAGTTCAAACTTCATTAATTAATCAAGTCAAACTCAAACCCAAGCCATGGGTGACTCGAGTTCGACTCGACTCGTACACACCCCTATCCTAAACTCATGAATGCAGCTAAGGAGTTTACTAAGGAAGAATTTTCCAAAAGGTATAATAAAGAAATAACAAGCATGTCTCCAATTGAAGCTTGGTGAAAATTTTCAAGAAATCATTGAACATAATCATCCAACATCATGGTGTTCATTTATCATAAGATTGTTTCTCTCTTTTTTTTTTCTTTTTTTTTTCTATATGATAATTAGCCTAAATACGACTTAGTCTTTCCGACTTAGTCTTTGTAAGTTTGTTTACTTGATGAGTCGAACACAATGACTTTGACTTGTTTGATTTTGTTTGGCTTGATAATGATATGATAATATTTATAAATACATGTGTGAGTGAGAGTTCATGCATTCTTATATGTATTCATTGTTTGTACATATGCATATGAAAAATAAATTAAGGGCATATGCATACATACCATCCAATTTCTATAAATTTACATATCTAACACTAAAACTTTCCTTTCTACTTTTACACCACCCAAATCTTTCATATCACATCAAAATAACACTATTTAAAATTAAAAAAAAAATGAAATACACATTTTCATACATAGGTAAGGTGGCATGTACAAAAAAATTGAAGTTTAGACATTAGATAAGGAAATACATGGGAATTAAGTGGTATAGGTGGCATGTATATAAAAAATTGAAGTTTGGATGTTAGATATGTAAATATATGGGAATTAAGTGGTATGCAAGTAAATCTTCCTATAAATGAGCACACTCCTGTTCTAACATGTATGTCTGTTTATATGGATAAATACATATATAGCTGATAACATGCATGTTCTGTAACTTATTTAAGACTTATTTTATACTATTAAATAAACTTTATGCTTACAAATAGCTCCTGCATAGATTTACAAGTAAACATGTGGCCATCTTTAATGCTGTTCGGTTATATGGGAGTAAATTCATGGTCGCAAATATACGAGAATTCCACAAATAGGTCAAATATGGCATGCTATATATTAGAACTTGACACACACATACACACAGGTCATGGGACAGCATCTCAGTGGTGATGTTAAAATGAGTGGACTTGAATAGGTGAAAAGAGAATTTCTCTTAATTATAAAGGTCCAACATCATATGCCTCATTTATCAACTTTTAATAAAAGGGACATTTGCATACATAGCACACAATAATTGTGTATTTATATATATATCACACCTAAAGTTTCATATTTATCACATCAAAAATAGCACTATTATATCTTTTTAAAAGTGAAATGCACATTTTCATCCATGGTTTTAAAGCATTAAAGTGTACAAATGTAAATATGAAAGTTTAGGGGTGAGATATGTAAATACATAAGAATTGTGTACTACATATGTAAATTTTCCTTTGTCATATTTAATAAATAAAGTGCCTAAACATAAAAACTGCATGAAGAGTTTCCATGAAGATTCAACACAATATGACTAGTTTATCTACTGTAAGGTGCCAATTTATCAGAAGGAAGGTGAAAAGTAAAACTTACCCTCCAGTTCCCTAATTTGAATCGAAGTGCTTGCCATTGTGATAGGCCAAAAACCCGCTCTGTTCGCCGACTGCATGAGACAAGAAAACAATCTTATTTCAGGACGATTGGATTAAAAAAGTAGCTTTTGTCAATCTAGCCTCATTATTTCAGAAGCTCAAGCACATTAAAATGAGAGAAAAAAAAAAGATTTACAAACATGCCACCCTACCTATGCATAAAAAGGAGTATTTCACTTTTTAAAAGCTTAAATGATGGTATTTTTTATATGATATGAAAGAATTGGGGTGATATAAATATGAAGAGTAAAGTTAAGGTGTTAGATATGTAAATGGATAGGAATTGGGTGGTATGTACGCAAATGTCCCATGAGTAAAATATGCAGATAAGCGTAGATAAGCAACTATCGGACCTGACAAGTACAACTTGATTCATCTGATCCATCTTACAGTCCAGAACT
>NW_018244402.1:0-455 GCF_001263595.1 Phalaenopsis equestris | reverse complement strand
TCAATTTCTACTTGTTTATTTTATATAGTTCATGTCTATTTTTGTTCCTTGCATATTTTAAATTGATTAATAAGGTTTTTTACGATGTTTGTAAGTGTTTTTTTTTCTTGTTTCCTGTCTTATACGGTTCATATTTATTTTCGTTCCATGTACATTTGACATTATGGGTTCTTCGGAATGGCATGATTGTCGATATTGGTTGGAGTCACATGTGAAATCCTATTAAAGACAATCAAGCTCCTCTTTTTTTTCGGCAATACGGCTTCTGAGGTTCTTCTGGATAGTCTTTTTTTGTGATATATATATGTGACACACACGAGTTTGATATTAGATAGATTAAAGACCATAAAGAACTCTGTTTTGATAAGATCTATTGTCTTCTTATAGTGACATATTTGTTGGTTGGTATACTGAATTTTTTGAAACCTCGCCCCTACTTGATTAATCATTTCTGA
>NW_018244401.1:0-439 GCF_001263595.1 Phalaenopsis equestris | reverse complement strand
TAGAAATTCATATGATTAGATTAATTAAAATGATTTAAAGAAAGATATTGGATCAAATTTAAAGTCATGAGAAAATGATGATGGTATGCCATTATTTTACATAAAATTACTCGTCTTCTCAAGAATTAATGTTCATAATAAATGACGCATAAAATAGGGCTTTTTGACGGTCATAAGAACTTAAAAAAGTTCAAAATTCTTTGAACGAACTTCATTTAAATGTGTCTTATCACTATTTGAGTTCACGAAGGCAATACTCACAACAATAGCTATTCCATGGGATGATGGGAGAACCCCCTCCAGAGTGATAATGGTGGTGGAAGTACTGCCGCTTAATGTATTTCCCCTCTTCTTTGTGTGGAGCAAGAAAAAGGGGTGAGACTGTGGTTCGAACTAGCTAATTTGATCCATTTTGTCCTCACAATGAGATATTATATGA
>NW_018244400.1:2150-5566 GCF_001263595.1 Phalaenopsis equestris | reverse complement strand
AGGTGAAATGAAATATTTGGGCAGTATAAATGTAAGAAGTAATGTTTAGGTGTTAAATATGTAAATACACAAGAATTGAGGTGAAATGAAATATTTGGGCAGTATAAATGTAAAGGGTAATGTTTTTGTATTTTACCAAATACAAAAAGTTTTATTTTTTGTATGCATTAAAAAGCTGAATTATTTTTTCTACCAATTAGAATTGTTTATTCCATTTTTTATTTTTTATTTCAATTCTTAAATTTTTATTGCATTCTTTTCTCTTATGCAAGACATTGTGGATTGTTGTTGAATTTTTTTTTAATTATATTATTTTTACTCTAATACAACATATAAATGTGATAATTTTATTGTAGATGATTTCACAACCAACTAATACTTCCTCTTCTAGAACTAATAAGAAAAGGAAGCATTTTTATTGGAGCTTAGAACTAGAATGAATAGCAGGTTTATTTTGTATTCTATCAGAATATGTGGATGCTAATATGAAATGTTTTAAAGATGCTAGCTGCCATGGCATTACACAAAAACTAAAAGAACAAATTGGAATAGATGTAACAAATAAGCAGTATAAAAATCAACTTCTACATCAGAAGAGTATATGGGGTTATATTCAACAACTTAGAAAAAAATCGGGTGTATTATGAGATGAGGATAAGAAAATGATTTTGACTAGGCATGAGAAGTATGTGCCAATATTCATGTATTTCTTTAGAGCAATTATCTTTGTCATTGTATTCATCTTAAAAAATGAGTAATTATTATTTTTAATTCTAGGCCTTCCCAGAAAATGTTGCTTATTTGATTGTGTTAATAATTGTAAATTATATGGAGTTGAAGAAAGTTTGTAGTAAATGTCACAATACTGCAGACCCGACAAACTCTGGGAATTCTAACATTCAAATTGAGACACAATAAATTAACTTGGAAGACAATAACTTCTTAGGTTTTATTGAGACTGATGTTGATGCACACAAGCTACTAACATCCCAGCTGTTGATATCGAAGAAGTTGTCACAAGGAATATAAATTGGCAAATGTCATCATCTTCAAAAGGAGATGTTTCACAAAAGAAGAAGAAAATGTCTGCAGTTGTTCAAAGTCTCAGAGAGTACATTGTTATGATGTTAGACAATATTGATAAGGTTTATACTGCATCGAGAACATAACAACATACACTAATGAAAGAAAATTATTTACATAACTTATGACAAAGCCTTCAAACATTTTTGATTTTTTTGAAGATGAGATTGATGTTATATATGAAAACTTACCTAAGAATTCTACAAAGATTCATTCATTCCTTTTAAGACCTATGTAATCTGAAGCTCGATGGATGAGGAAGGAACTAGATAAATGGGTATGACAAGTCAATTTTATTAGTGGATTAGTTACTCAAACTAGTTTATATTTTGAAAATTTGAAATATCATTTTGTTCTCGATGGTTGTATTGATATATTTGCAAGTTGTGTCAGTGATCAAACGGTCAAATATGTTCCAACCTTTTAATTTTCTTCCTACCTGTCGTTTGGACATATGGCAATTGTTTACCTAATGTGTAAAATCTGCATTCTCTGATAATTTTAGTGCTTGTTTGCGATTAATTTTATTTTTTTATTTTGTTAATATATTTATTTAGTTTATTTTTATGCTTATATAATTATTTAAAAAAACTAAATTATTTTCAAGAATTATTAAGAATGGAAGTATGAAAAGTTATTAGGCATGAAGCAAATTTTACAAAATTTTATCATGGATGATAGATTTATAATTATTGGTTGAGTTTTGACGTATATATTCATGCAAATGATATGATTTAACAAATCGAACAAACAATAAAAATATAAGACTAAAAATATGTTTTAATGGATTTTAATAACAATTTATAATATATTCACGACTGATGAGATGATAAAGATAATTGAGAAAATGCAAATCACATAAATATGATGCCAATTATGATGAATAAATGCCTTTACACACTTGTATTCTAAACATTAATGTTAATGTTATTATACTAATTTGTAAATAATAATTGTTTCATATATTAATTCACATGTATTTAAACTTAAAAAAAACAATTATTTTACGAAAAATCAAACAAACTCATTTATTTTTAATATATTAGTTTTACATTACTTTATATGCATATAACCAAACAAAAAAATTACATTGTATTTACTTTACAGACAACCAAACCGTTTCAAAATATTCAGAGTTCAATGTAATCAAAGTACTCTGCAAACAGTTTACGTTGCACTTTTTTTTTCCACAAACCAAAATAGGAAATACAGAAACACATTAAAAATTGTGTTTATCTTCTTTAAATTATGAATTATGGAGTTTGCTAAATAATAAAAGTACAAGGAACTGTTGAACTCATTTTTGATGAGGTATAATTCTCTTCTTTAGAAGCCTAGGATCTAGCCATATGATTTTCCTGTTGACTATCCTAGATGAATAGTGATGGAACCTACCCTCATATAAATTCCAAACACCTCTTGGCTCTTATTGTGGAGCCTCACATGGGTGGTCACAAGCCCGCATTTTTCACTTGAGATGGCTAAGACCAACATGTGAAGACACAAGAGTGAGTTCCCAAAGGACCAGCTGGCCTTAGGGTAGCCCTGGGTAGCTTGGTCTTGGCCACATTCGAAATCTCCAAATTCCTTAACACACCCAAACCATTCTCATCTACATCTTTAAAGAGAAGACTTTGGCCAAAAATAGTAGAAGGGGAGGCACCAAATTGAAGTGTGAAAAAGTGTAGAGAGTCTAAATTGTGAGGAAGTTTTTGAGAGATTGTAAGAGAGGAGGGAAAGTGAGAGATTTCTTCCTCCTTGCCGCTTCGAAGAGGAATTCTGTGTGCTGTAAAGAAAGGAAGAGATTCAGAGGAACTTCGAGGAGTTTTCTTGGGGAGAAATTAGAGATAAGTTTATTTATTGTTGTAGTTTGTATGACTTTGATTTTATATATGAATTCTGAGTTTTATTGTGTTTTCTCCATGAGTCTGAGTAGTTTTCTATGTCTTTCTCCTTGTCTTGAGATTTGTGAAATGGTGATTTGAATTGTTTGAGCCACAAAAATGTTAAAGAAATTGTGATGATTTTTTCACTTCGATCTTAATTTACTTTCAATATGACTAATTTATTTGTTAAAATATGTTGAGTTTTCCAACTAAAGTGAAGATTACATTTAAGATTCAGAGAGGTCAAAGCTCTTGGATGTTGGGTGCAAATAAATAGGCAAATAAAATTATCGGGCGTAGAATTGGAGATTTTAGAGTGACAGACTAAAATCCCCAATTTGGTCATATCATTTGGGTGCTGAAGTGTAGATGTTAGCCCTCAGGCGAGGAGAACGTAGGAGCTCCAAAGTCAAAGTCGGTATCCTCCCAGCCTCGCCGCAAATTCAG
>NW_018244400.1:0-2090 GCF_001263595.1 Phalaenopsis equestris | reverse complement strand
TTTGGCACAATATAATTTTAACTAATTCACTTTATCCATTCACTATAATTTCTTGACAAGGAGAAAGATGTTTTCTTATATATTGAATATCACATTAAAAACTTCATTGGTATATTTAGTTATTTAATAGTTATTAAATTGCATATTTATTCCAATTGCCTATTAGTGACGGATAAGAAAATTGAATTCCATTGTTGTGATTAAAGTATTACTTTTCTAAAGTCTTAGTTCGTAGTTCTAATATTGCTCCCCGTGGAATTGATATCTAGGACTCCATTAGAGCCCTATATTACTTGAGTGATACGTATACTTGCGTTGATAAGTGTGACTTTACAATTATTGAATATTTATACATACACCTTTATCAAATCTATAACTGTTATTAAGTTTTAGTACAGTTGCTGAGGAATTAAATCTTTTAGCGGCAGTATTAATTACTTATATTTTTAAGCATATATAAAGTCGCGGTCAACTTCTCCTCGGGACATGCAAATATGAATGCATTTATCTAGAGCAGTCTTAAATATTGTAGAGGCCCTATTAATATATGCAGGAAAGTAAAAGTTGCAATTTTTAGATGTTGAATATTTTAATTCTAAATTTTAATTATCTTGAATATTTTATTTAAGATTTTATAGATATTTAGGAATTTAAATCTTAAATAGCCTATGTTATATCGTGAAATCCCAGATAAATCATAGAAAGAAACAAATAAAACACATGCAAGTGCGGACATGCAACATGATGCAAAAGATAAAACAAGCGAAATCAAAATAATACACAATGAGAGCCAGGTGGGTGCCGCTGGGTCGGCAACATATCCCAGAAAAGAAAAAAGGGCGGTCGGACTCCGCATATACATGTTTGGTCCTAATCCTATACATCAATATAAAATGCAGAATTAAGATACGGGGCACGAACATCTGCCCCTAGTCCCCTAAATGTGGTTCCCGCACTAACGTCTAGGAATTTGTGCTCGTATATTTTTTCTGTTACAGGACTCTCCTAGACTCTAAAAAGAACATAGGAAAATAAAATACTCAATCATGTACGAAAATAAGTGTCAGCGGGAAAGCTCACATGCAAATAATGTATTAAGAGTCATGTCTTAAAAATGGGGGAGCTAATAGCACCTGCAAGCAAATTGTTAGAAATCTTTACTTGCTCCCCTAATACTGGTACCTGTGTGTGTGCATATAAATAGGCATGGCTCCCTGCAAAAGAACACCTTAACAAACTACCACACATATGCAACATGCAGTCACACCACAAGCATAATGCAAAAGAAAAATGCCAAACTAGGGCAACCAATCCAGCAGAGAACAATAGTCAGACATCAAAAAGACTACCTAGCACCCTAAATCCTAGCCTACCACACCATCTAATGAAAAATGCATCAGCCTAGTATCTAAGTGTGGGGTAAGTCTGGGTATGGTATGACTTTGACGGTGTTGTCATACCGGCCTCATCCTAAAGATCCAAAAGATCTAAAAGGTGTCACGAAGAATGGTGACACGAGTTAGATCTATTAGATCTTTAGCACAGTCATACTCATCTCAATCCTGATGACTTAACTTGCATTGCTCACTGGGATCAACCCAACAAGAAATGCTCGTTAATGCATCGCGACCAACACGGGCTCACTCTCCTAACGAACCTGACTCGCTATCCAAGCAAACATGCAAATGCAATTTCTAATGCAGGCAAATCAAAACATATAAGTAGTGATAAAGAGTATGTCATGAAGCAAGAGTATGTCATTAAAGCAGTGACTAGTAGAAATGGGCATACCGTAGCGGTAGGGGCCCGAAAAGAGAATATGTCGGTAAGGAAGTGACCCAAAGGTAGGCAAGTCGTGGCGGCAGCGGCCCGAAAAGAGGGTATGTCAGTAAGGCAGTGACCCGAAGGTAGGCATGCTATAGTAGAAGGGGCCAAAAAAGAGGGTATGCCGGTAAGGTAGTGACCCGGTGGTAGGCATGCCGTAGCGACAGGGGTCCGAAAAGAGGGTATGTCAGTAAGGTAGTGACCCTGTCGGCACTATTTTTAGTGTGGGGTTTTACCCGTAAGAAGCTGTCAGTCATCGGAATTGA
>NW_018244399.1:0-435 GCF_001263595.1 Phalaenopsis equestris | reverse complement strand
CTACAGTCTCAAAAATTATTCCTTATAATATGATGTTTTTAGCCTTAATGTTTGCTAAATAGTTTTGTGACTATTTGGTTGCTCTTAGTTATGTTGTTTTCTGTTTTGGTTTTTATTTGATTCGTTTTTTGTGGCTTTGATTGTCTATGTTTTGTGTGTTGAGTCTTGTTGTGTTTTGGTGTGGGTGAGTTATATTTTTCTTTTTTGGAGAGAAGTCCTTTTTACTTTCTTTGTGTATTTGTAGGGTGTGTGTGTTGGGATCTCTTTTCCGGGTTTGTATATTTTTTCTTGTGTAATAAAAAAATATAACCCTGTTTTGCTTAAGAAAAAAAAAGTGAAAATTTTACAAAAAGGGATAGCATAATTTCATTTTGAAACCGCTTCATTTTTTAATTATGTCTTCCTTTTATATATATATATATATATATATATATA
>NW_018244398.1:0-488 GCF_001263595.1 Phalaenopsis equestris | reverse complement strand
TCCAAAATGATTATGTTGTAATGCGAATGAAACTAAAGTTTTGGTATTTTGCTAGACTACTGTGTTAATTTTGCTATGTTTTTTTTTTCCTAAAATAATCATCGATTTGTATTTCTACACCCACAACACTCCTTTGCATAGTTATTTTTATTGATTATTAATTTTGTTGTGTTTGCAAGAGATTATAGGTTTTTGTGTTAATTGTTTGAGTGGGTGTGTTGAGTTCGCTATGCTTATTTTTTAAGTACTGATTGATCTGGTTGTATTTACCTGAAAGCTATTCTTTTTTGTTTAATTGTTATTTTGATTCTGCAATTTTCTTATTGAGGAATGAATTTGTCAAAACTTTTAATATTAATGTTACTAGAGAATATTTACAGGTATTAAAGTCTCTTAAGTTACTTCTATTTTTTATCGTTTATATAGTTTTAATGAAATTGCGTGATGAAATTTATATGTGTGGATATTTTAAATAATATTAGAATTAC
>NW_018244397.1:1239-1597 GCF_001263595.1 Phalaenopsis equestris | reverse complement strand
ATTTCGTCAACAATCTCCAACTTCTCTGTTTACACTGAAACTACTTTGGTTTCCCGGTGGAAAACTTAACATTGCACGAGAATTCAACACACACAGAAAATAGAAGAGAAGTAAGCAGGAGACACCTCGATTTTTTACGTGGAAAACCCTCGAAAAGAGAAAAACCACGGGGTCTAGCCCACTTGAAATAATTCACTATGAATGATGAGTGCATATGTCTGTTCTTCTCCTAAATTAGAGAATCTGAAATTACAAAGTTATATAACTATAATCTGACTGCAGTTCTTGGTGACAGTAGATTGCAAGGGTCATTATTGATTGTTGTGGAGATAGTAGTCTGCCGTGAGGGTTGGAGGTA
>NW_018244397.1:0-1209 GCF_001263595.1 Phalaenopsis equestris | reverse complement strand
AGAAACTGTAGTAAGAAGTTGCGAAAACTGTGGACCACATAGGCTGTAGTGACAAGTATGATTGACGTTCGTAGGCCGCGGGAGCCAGAGTCGGGAACTGCACGAGATATGAACCACGTGGGTCGTAAGGGCGAGTATGAAATGATGACCGCAGGTCGCGGGAGCTGGAGTCGGTAGCTACACGAGTTGTGAACCACGTAGACTATAGTTGACGAGTATTAATGAAGTATGTAGGCCGTGGGGGTCAGAGGCGGGAGCTGCATGAGCTGATGACCGCGTTAGTCGTAGTTGGAACATAAACCGTAGTGGTGAGCTCTTATCCCACAGATGGGAGAGGGTTACTAGATTTTTCAAGTTACGACGTTAACTGACGGCGTCTGATCAGCGGTGGGTGAAAACAATCAATGGTGGGAGGTGGTCGCCACCAAACAGGGGTGGTTGACGGCGGCCAGCGGTGTTCGACGACAGTCAGCGGCGATGCTGAACTTAAGCTCATTCTTAAAGCCTCAAGTTCTCTCTCAAACTCTAAGACCCCATCTCATGAGAGAAGTAGAGGTCTATTTATAATGTTATGAGTGTAATTAATGCATGAATATGAACCATTTTGATCGGACGGTCCGGAGAGCTTCCCTCAATCAAATGTCGTTTAATGGACATTTGAGTCCATTAATGATGTTGTAATTGAGTGATTTTGAGCTCGTTGGATTTGTTTTGACAAGACGCTCGATTTGAGTATAAAATTGTCATATATAACAATTGTTTGACCTTTCAAATATGTCTGAAAAATTTTCTAAGTGCGGTTCAATCACTTGATTTTGGCTTGATTTGACTAAGATTGGATTAATTTTCATATCATTATGTCTGACTTATCGATTTGGTCAGTTTGACTATAATTTTTTTGAAATCGGAACTCTGGATGACTATTAATTAAAGTTTGAATGTTTCTTATTTAAAAGATTGCATCGAGATTCGTGTCGGATGATGAAAATTTATTTGTCGTATCAAAATTTTAAAAAAAAGATGAATTTAGGGATTAAAGTTAGGGATTAAATTGACATTTTTACAGCTCTGAGACTAAAATGACCCATTGTAAAGAGCTATGGGATTATTTTTGATACTTTTCTCCTTATGGTTATTACCTTAAGTTGAGTGCAATGGGACTATTTTGATACTGTTCTCCTTAGGGTTATTATCTTAACTTGAGTTAAC
>NW_018244396.1:0-1101 GCF_001263595.1 Phalaenopsis equestris | reverse complement strand
TCAACGACGGTCGACGATAGTTTAAACGGTCGACGATGGTTGTCGGAGGTCGGCGGTGGTCGTTGGCGGTCGACGGTGATCGACGACGGTCGGTGGAGGTCGACGACGATCTGCGGTGATGCTGAGCTGGGGGATGTTGAAATACAGCTGCTCTTCAAGATCTCAGACTCTCTCTCTCTAGACTTCAGCTCAGACTCTCTCTCTCTCTCTCTAGACTTCAGTCTCTCTTTCATGAGAAGGATGAGACTCTATTTATAGTGTTATGAGTGCAATTAATGAAGAAATTTGAACTATTTTGATCGGACGGTCCGGAGAACTTTTCTCGATCATATGACGTTTGATGGACATTTGAGTGTCTTAACAATGTCGGAATTGAGCAATTTTGGGCTCGTTTGATTCGTCTTGCTGAGGCGCTCCATTCGACTATGAACTCGTTATATTTGACATCCGTTTGACCTTTCAAATGCCTCCGAAAATCCTCCTAGAGTTGTTTAATGATTTGATCCGGGCTTGATCTGACTCAGATTGGACTAGTTGTTGAATCATTGGGTTTGTCTCATCGAGCCGACAAGTTTGACTCTAAGTTTACTGAAATCGGAACTCTAGAAGACTCTTAATTGAAGTTTGAATGTTTTTGCTCAAGACATTGTCCCGAGATCCGTGTTATGCTTCGAGATTCATGTCGGCTGATAAAAATTTGTTGGTGGCGTATTAGCATGCATTTTTTAATGTGCTTTATAAACTAGAGTGTTATACAAGTGAATATAAAGGTTAGATATTAGACATGTAACTATACAAAAAGTTTATCGTGTGTGAAGGAAACAAGCTTTATTCGGAAAGTTGTTATATGCTATACCAATATAAACATCGGTA
This sequence comes from Phalaenopsis equestris, assembly GCF_001263595.1. Taxonomy (NCBI): domain Eukaryota; kingdom Viridiplantae; phylum Streptophyta; class Magnoliopsida; order Asparagales; family Orchidaceae; genus Phalaenopsis; species Phalaenopsis equestris. Next base: position 228 of record NW_018244396.1, on the reverse strand, counting down.
AATGTGGCATTAAGAAGTCGGATTCGGAAGAATATTGCGTGCCATCTTCCATACCTATGAATCAAGGGCACCGAATTCACTTGGTATACCACCGGTAGGGGCTTAAACGAGCCAAATATAAGCGAACCTAGACCCATTTCGTGTTCGGCTAGTTTATATTTCGAGCTCAAAAAGTGTGTTCATGTTTGTCTCATTTGCTTAGCGAGCTGAACACGAGCCGTTCACGAA
>NW_018244395.1:0-1395 GCF_001263595.1 Phalaenopsis equestris | reverse complement strand
TTAAGATTATTTTTTATACAATATGCCCAAGTCATTTCAGGCTACCTCTGCCTTTCTTAACATAAGTCAAATCTAAAACATCTACTCTCCTAACTTGAACATTAGATGATCGACGTTTAATGTGACCAAACCATCTAAAATGTCTCTCTCTAATTTTGTTCACCACTGGAGCTACATCAACTCTATCACAGATATATTCATTTGGCAATTTGTCTCAAAGTGTATAGCGCATTGCAGGTCTCACCACCATCTTATAAAATTTTCCTTTCAGTCTAAGCGGTACATTTCTATCGCACAATAGACCCGAAAGATTCCTCCACTTCAACCAACCAACTTGAATTCTACTAATAACATTCTCATTTATATCATCATCATCTTGAACAATAGACCTCAGATATCTAAAACTTTAACACCTTTTAAAAATTTGATCACCCACAATCGCAACTTTTTCACTAAAACTACTAGTACTAAAATTACATTCCATGTATTTAGTTTTAGTTCTACTTAAATGAAGGCCTTTATTGGTTGTTCGTGTTATTGGTTATTCGTGTCTTCTATAAACGTTCTCTTCTATCGCTCATCTTTTAATAAATTAAATTAACTTGAAAAGTTAGTTTAAAATAACTGTGAGCTAAAACAAACCAGTGAATACTCATACTCCTAAATTATAGTAATATAATGAAAAAAAAATATGTATGTCAGTTAAGCTTTTAATAAATCAATATAAATTTTGACATGTTACGAAATGAATTGTGTTATATCAATATCATTTTATATATATACAACTGTCACAGGAACATCCTTTAAAAATGGTGTCAAGACATCAATATCAATATCATTTTTCATATCCGTGCACGGATACCTTAGTGTTCCATATAAGTGCACAGGTACCCTATCATAGTCAGTTATATGCACATACAAGCAGTCAATATAGTATATATTATTCATGTATTGGTCGCATTTAATTCAAGATACTATGTATAACATACACTAATGCATGATATTAAGTAACTACAAACATTTCTAACAATGTGACCAAAGAAAAAAAAAGAAAATATATAAATCAAAATAATGTTTGTCCCAATATTATGGTCTACTAATGCAAAAAAATCAAGAACCAAGATATTAGCATAGATTAAAAATACGAGTACTAACCTCGACCTTTCTAGATTGTGAACCTAACATAAACATGATATTAATTACCAAACTTTAAATAAATTATTATTTTAATTAGTTATTACTTTATGTTATTTATGTATACAATTTTTATATTTTTAATTTTATGCGATTCCGCTTAACTGTTATATTAAATATATAAAAAAATAAATATAAATATAAATATATATACTAATAATAATATAATTATTAAATTTATTATTTAAATTAATTAACTTA
>NW_018244394.1:0-4190 GCF_001263595.1 Phalaenopsis equestris | reverse complement strand
ACCAAAATAACTCAAAAGATTAAGCTTTTAAAAAAGTAAAACTTAAAACAATTTGAACAAATTTTAAAGCACTTTGAATCAAACAAAGAAAAAATGAAATAAATCAAAAACCTTAAACCAAATAAAGTAAATTGAAGATTTAAGCCATTCAAAATTAAAAATAAAAACTTCTAAAACTCAGACATTTAAAACACATAATGCCTTTGAATCAGTTGAAACTTTAATATCTTTAAAAAAGCACTTCTAATCACATAGACTTGCAATGTTACATGGATTTCAAATTAAAACTTCACATTAAACATTGGATGCCCAATTTAAGGACAAAACTAAATAGAGAACATCAATATAAAAAACGAAATGCAAAAATAAACTTAGGAAAACTCTGATTACCACATCAATTGATAAACATAGGAGTTGAAATAAATCATCCATTAGATGTCAAACATCAATAAAAAATCTAAAATACACCAACTTAAATAACGGAAACCACACCTAGGTATAACAATTGTGAACTAAAGGTTAGCCAACATTAAAATAAAGTCATTAATCTAGTCTAGAAGCATAGGTTAGACTACTAGATACCCAAACTAGTGCTAAGAACAAAGACCTATAAAACAAACATTTTTGTACCCTAAAACTATATAGATTTCATAGAATGAAGTAACACATGGTTATTGACGAAAAAGCCTCTAACCACATTTAACAAAGAAATACTTCACTTGTCATTTCTATGGCACTAAGTAGAGATTTATGATTGTAAGGCTCAATTATAGTTAAAGAGAATCAATGCATTTGAGATGATGAAAGTCATAGGCATCTTTATCTGGGGTGTTATTCCACATATTTAGATTCCTCATAAAAATTTGACTTTTGTTAGAATTAGGGTTTCACTTCAATCTACAAATCTTTCCCACTCAACTACCCCATTTAGTTTAAGAACCATAGCAACTAAAAATCAATCTTTTAAATCTATCTTTCCATTTCAATTGTCCTGCTTAACATTACCAATCAATGTTCTTAATCAATCGAACTCATTCAACCCATTTGAAATTCTTTAATTTCATCGTAACTTTAACTAAATTCAAAGCTCTTCAATAATAATCAAATCTGAATCTTTAAGGTAAGCTTTCCTCCCTATGATGGTCAAATCACTTTCTTCGAGCTTTTCCACAATAAATTCTCATAGATTGTAAGTCCCAACATTTGAATTTAAAAAACTCAATTCTTTTTAAGAATTTAGAATTTGGATTTGTTTATCAACACCCTTTGAAATTTTTAATTTAAAATGGCCAACCTTAAAATTTTTTAATAATATAAGTCAATATTTTAATCGAGAGTTTTCTCTGGAGTTCATAGCTTTATAGATGTAATTAACTATGAGAGATTGTCATTGCAAGGACTTCAGACCCCATAATAAAATAAATCATATCTTAATCCCGTAAGGTAGCGGAAAAAAATCAATGATTTCGTAGATCCATAAATCTTAAATATATTCATTATCTGAATGATTTCGTCCATTTCAATGTAATATTTCCTCCCCTCATGATGATATCTGATCATATAAAAAAAAATTATTGAAATCAAAGGTGGATATACTTGAACCAAAAAAATTGCATCAGCATTTAGTCATCTTGATTTTAATTTGAATTCGATTGTATTTTTTAATTGGATTTGGATCTATGTTTTATATTTGATATAGGTTTGAATTGGAATTAAATATGAATATTTGATTGGAGTTTGAATTTGTGTTTGCTTTCATTTATTTATGTAATTTATTTTATTTATAGATTTGATGTCATTTTTTTTCTAAATTTTATTAATTAGAATATTATGTTTGAATTTTAAAATTAGCTAATTTGATTTTGAGTTTGTGAAACTTGACTTTATGTTTTAATATTTTTTTTAGATTTAATTCAATTGTGATTCAAAATCAAACTCCAAATCAAATATGCTCATTTTGAACAAAAACAAAGAACTAAGGAAGAGGTCCATTTTTTAGGTGGGTCCCATATTATCTCTCTTTTACTTACTAAGCAAAAGAAAAGCTCTAAGCAACCTAGTACATGGAGTAAGCCTTGGGTCCAAAAGTTGTCTAAGTCAAAATCAAGTCTCTAAGCTCAATTTGCCACCAAAAAGCATTTCACAAGAGATATAGGACTACTCAATCCTTAATTTCAATAACTTCTCTATGATCAACTTAACACCAAATAAACTGATACGGAATAAAGCCAAGCATATTTCAAACCAAAGGGAGTGTAATATATGTGTATTAAATTTTGAGAATCAACCACAAAACTCGAGTGCACATTTGATTAATAGATAGTTTAATATGTTCATTAAGATTTATTTTTATTTTTTGTCTTTAAATCATTTTTAAAATTATTAGTTACTAAATAAAAATATTGACCACGACATAAATAACACGAATAGATATACATAATATCACGCTAAGAATAAGCATATGAAAAAGGGAATGAAATGAATTTGAGATGTGGTAATTGCAATTAAAATTTGATGGAATAAACTTTTTATTTGCAAACTGGATCATGATAATGGGAGTCAGAATGATAAGACTGACAATGAACTTACTCAGACAACATCTGTTCATAAAATATTTCATGTGAGCGTGTTTGGAATATTGACCTTATCTGAAAAAGTCATATCATCATCTAATCCGCAGCTCAACAGCACAAGTAGACAGAAGCCATTTCACTAGAAGGCTTTAGGCAAAATCTTGTATGTTCGCCACTAGATCTACAACTTGCCTCTAGAAATGGACATAAGGTGATATTTAAGAAGCTTGATGTGAAGCATTGCACATATCTTTCCACTAAATCCACAAAATGTATTTACAAGTAGACAAAAAGTGTTACTTAAGGGTTCCAAATTGAAGATTTGCACTTGCTTCACGAGACATAAATATCAAACTTGTCATCGGATCAGCATCACTCTTACAGTAATAGACAGAAAGCAAACTTTGGAACCCCCATAATGAATTATTGCACATTCTTGCTTGCACTTTCTTGGGTATTAATGTCAAGTATACCACCTTGAAGAATATTAAGTGCATTAAGAGTAATGCTTGAGGTATTGATGTCAAGTCAAGCACACCACCTTGTAGGACATCAAATGCCTAATATTTTATGCGTGTAGATCAAATAAATACACCAAAATCAAATACTCTAAGCATGAAATGCCTGCATTTGCTCCAACCAATTTCTTAAATATTTATACACATAGTATGAGAATTTTGAGAGAATAACAACTTATATTGCCTATAAGGCATGGTTGTAAATCTCACCCTTTGTTCAATCCAGTCCTCCGCTTTTATAGGGATAAAGTTGATAAGACGGAGCCCCCAATCCAATTCTTCTCCTCATATGGACTATAGCTGATAGGACAAATATTTAAGGATATTCAAATAATAAACCTAATTAAACATTAAATTTGATTATTTTAAGTTATGCCTCACCAATTATGGTTGAGTTGATAAAAAATTTAAACCGGAAGGGCCCAATTTCAAAGTTAGTTTTCAAAATCTAAAATAATCAAATTGATATAATTCATGAATCGATCCTTTATAAGAAAATAGAGTCGATAAGGTTAAAAACTACCTATATCCCTAAGAATGATCATGTTGATTATGAATCTCTACTCGAAGGATATATTTTTAAAATATAGTTTCAATGGATATTCTTACAACTTAAATGATATATACTGTGAACCTGGGACAAAGTCGACAAGGTCTAAATCAAATAATCAAACTCACTGATGATGAACAAGTTGATAGAAAATTTTAATCATAAGGGTCCGCTTTCAAGTTTAAGCTTCAAATTCTAAATAAAATCTAATTAATACAATTCTCGAACCCGATTTTGGAAGCAGAACAAAGTTGACAAATTTTCAGAGATACTAAATCCTAGATAATTGCCAATATCTCAATCCTTCTCAACATTCCAATATTTCCTTTTTTTTAGTGCTTCCAACGCCTCTGGCACGTAACTTTGAATGAATATGCATCTTTTTCAAACCCTAAGGTATTTTTTTTATGACTTGTTGATTATAGTCCTTCACCTAGATGGGGCCATGCATGGACCATGAGCCTCATCTCCACATGGTTTGGCGTACAATATCTTGTTCTTTTCTCTATATATCTTAGGGTCTGTTTGGGGCAACTTGTGCGTTTCAGG
>NW_018244393.1:0-935 GCF_001263595.1 Phalaenopsis equestris | reverse complement strand
GGTCGATGATCTTATTATAATTTGATATAACTTTTGTTTCCCTTCATGCTATCAAGGGACAGAGTTTGGCAGACTTTCTCGCTGCACACCCACTTTCAGCTGGGTCCCCTCTTAGTGATGAACCACCAGATGAGCAGGTACTACAAATGGAATTCTTCAGTGCATAATGTTGGGAAATGTGCTTCGATAGAGCTTCGTCAGCTAAAAAGGACAAAGGATCAGACACAATTATACTAGGGAAAGCAACAGGCAAAGCAAGTATTGGTTTGATCTTTATCACACTAGATAAGGGTATGCTGAGGTTCTCATACCACCTAACAGAACCATGTACCAACAACAAAGAAGAATATGAAGCCTTAATCACCTTATTAAAGTTAGCAATCTCGATGGATATAACAAACATTGCCATCTATGTCGACTCACAACTCGTCATTCAATAAGTTACCAGACAATAGAAGATTTTGAAACTGAGATTAGTCAAATACCACTGGTCTACAATGAAGTTGCTGGAGCAGATCCCCAATGTAACTTTCTATCGGATTCTTAGGGGAGATAATGCCCATGCTGATGCTCTAGCAAAACTAGCAAAAGAATTGGCATGTCCCCCAGAGGATTCCATTGATGCACAGTACAAGGAAGGTAAGTTTTGTCTCAGATCGACCTCAAAACTCTACACAAGCTCGAGAAAGAAGAAGAAACGATAATTACGGTTGCAGATATCAACAAAGATTGGCGCAAGCCATTAATAAAATATTAGTATATAGAATATTAGTACACTGGAAAGCTACTAGAGGACAAGTCTAAAGGATATCACATTACAAAAAGGGCTACATCATATGCTCTAGTAGGTGATGTCCTTTATAGGAGATCGTTTGACCAAATGTGGCTAAGATGTTTAAACAAAGCTGAGGCACAAAATATTGTCAAAGAGGTAC
>NW_018244392.1:0-693 GCF_001263595.1 Phalaenopsis equestris | reverse complement strand
ACCCTTTCTGGATGAGTTGGTTTGGAGAGCATTAAGATGTTACAAAGTATAATTCTTATGTAGAGAATTGGATAATGTAAAGGAATGAGATGCATGAAATATTGAATGTGCCAAATATGAGCAATTTTAATTCTCTACCCTGATTCAGTGTTGTAGAAAATAATTAGCTAATCTTAGTTTTAGTCCCTAAATCCGTTACTAGGCTAGGAGGATACTGGCTCCCACTCTAGAGCACTCACTTCCCTTCCCCTGAAAGTAAGTCTCACTTGAGGGCTAACAATTTCGCATCAGTTTCCAATTACTAAGATCGAATTTGTGATTTTTAGTCTGTCACCTTAAAATCATCAATTCTACACCCAACAAAGTATATTTCCCTTTTTATTTGAACTTAATCCCATGAACAAAATACTCCTTTACAGACTTAAATATGATTCTCACTCTATTGTGGAACTCATACTATATTTCTCAGATCATATGTTTCTCAACATATTTTAACAATTCAATTGGCCAGATTTAAAAGTAAGTTAAGAGCGGAGTTGAAAATCATCACGATTTATTATTAAAACTTCTACTAGCATGCATCGCAATATCCTAAACATGAATCCTAGTCATTAAAAAAAGGAAAATAAAGACATAATCTTCTTTTGCCACTATTTCTAAAAAAAGATAGAGTAAGAGAAACACATCACAAAG
>NW_018244391.1:0-572 GCF_001263595.1 Phalaenopsis equestris | reverse complement strand
CAGAGAGCATAAGTGAGAATATGAGAGTGAAAGAGGCTGAGAGAGTGAAAGAGTGAAGGAAAAGAAAGATGAAGGTGAAAGATGAAGGTAGAAGATTGATATCTTTTGGTTAGTTGGGTGAAGAGAAGAGAGACTGAAGAGTGAGATGAAGAGAGTGAGAGAGAAAAAGGAGAGTAAGTTAGAGGAAAAAATAAAGCTCCCTCCCTCTCTCACTCTCATTCTCTCACTCTCTGAGAATCTCTTATTATCTCTCATTCTCTATTGCAGTCTGGCTCTCTCTCTCTTAATTGCACTTTCTTGTAGTTTCTAAGCTCTTGCTCACTTACTCTCACTCTATCTCTCTTCCATTCTCACCCTAATTCTCTCTCTTCCTCACTCAACTCTCTCCCTCCCACTCTTTTTTCAACCGTATTAACTCTTCTTTCTCTTTCTCTTTCTCACTTTTCTCTCTACCATTTTCTTTTCTCTTTTTTTCTCTTCTCTCTCTCTCCCACTTCCTTTTTGTATTTCTTTGTTGGTTTATAATCTCCATTCTCGAAATTTACCTATATCCCTCTCCCCCCTCTCCCTCC
>NW_018244390.1:0-1002 GCF_001263595.1 Phalaenopsis equestris | reverse complement strand
TTGGCGTCGAGACAGGCCGCAGGGACGTCGCCGGCAAGGACTGAATGAGGAGGTGCGACCAAGATTTTTTTATTTATTTTATTTTTAAGAAAATAACAACTAGGGAAGAAGAGAAGCCAGAGAGAATGTCTTCGGCTTTCTGTAAGAGCGGCGGTGTCGGCGGGACGCGAACCAGTTACTGTCTCCGGGTCGCGCCGAAGAATGGAGGAGACGATTGCTAGGGCGGCTGACAGTCCGAAGGAGGGAGGCTACCTGCGCCCGGGAAGGAGGCGGTGAGCTTCAAGTGAGAGGGGGGTCGTCGGTCTCCACCGTCGGTGAGACCAACGATGAGGGAGTCCCGATCGCGAGCTAGAGTTTTCTTGTGAAAAAGAAAGAGTGGTGGCTGCGAGGGATTTTTTGGTCAATCACGTGAGGGAGAGGGGAGTGTCGCGTGAGACAAGTTTAGAAATAAGGAATTTATTTTTTTTATAATAATAATAATGATTTTTTTTATTTAAACTCTTCTATTTGGGCATTTTTTGCAAGAGCATGGAGCACAAACAAGATATGTGTCCTTCCCGGGTAAAATCGACATTACAGACGTATTTGCGCAGCCCGTTTCGTCGTTCGGGGTTATCTGGACAATTTTGCTGATGATTGAGATAGTTCAAGTCAATTTTGTACGTGACGCGACGCATAACATTCGTTGACCCGATTGGAGTTGTCCGACTCGTTAAATGATGGCTGGCCTTCGCCTAGGCAAAAGTCATAGCCTAACAGAATGAACTTGGTTACGTGCCCCTCAACACGCGCCTAAAGGTCCCGACGGTTGCAGACGTGTTTTCTTTGTTTGCTCTACGTCGTCGACGTCTGGTCCTTGCTCCAGCATATCTCGTAGAACGTGCATAAAACAACAGAACGAGCCAATGACGATAGGATTTAGTGAGGTATGTAAAGTATTTGAAAATAAACATCGAATAATATGGAAATTTGACTGAATTGTATACCTTAATGAGAAGGGTC
>NW_018244389.1:0-785 GCF_001263595.1 Phalaenopsis equestris | reverse complement strand
TTCTCCTGTTAAGCAAAAGCATATGTGCTTGAAGCTTGTTCTTGATGTAATCCAACTGAAGAAGTAAAATATTTGGCAAAATTCTTAGTTGCAAAACCCCGAACTCTTAACACATTCTTTAAAGTAAATGAAAAAAAAAAGAAGAAAAGAAGATGAAGATAACAAGTTACCTTCCTTGGTCGTTTAGCGTAGTGGATAAGCGAAGGAGGAGAAAAAGGGAGTTTTTAGTCACCATTAAGTCGCGATCCAATTGTTGCATTCCCAGTAGCTTTTATTCTGACTGTATCGCGAGGGTTTCGGGGACGAAGGCTTTGGTTTTGGAGGAAACTGAGAGTGACATGCGAGGGTGCAGAGAGAAGAGATTAGGGCACGCCCCGGAGGGAGGTAATTTTGGGCGGGATATAGGATTAGTACCGACAACTTATAAACGGCTTTCACTGTTTCAGTTATTGACACCATTACCGACGGTCGCTCCCGTCGTTTAATAGTTCAATGTGTCAAATAATCGATGAATTATAGACATCAATTAATATTTGCTTATAACCGATGAATTATTGCTAATTAGAATAATTTTTTCAACATTTCAAAAGCCGTCGATTTTTATACTGGTTTTAGCATTTTTTTTATATAATTGTGGTATGTATATAAAATTTCCTTGTTTTTTTTATTGAACATCTGATGTAATTTCCTTATATGTGATGTGTCCATCATTATAAAAATTATATTCCCACAATATAAATAAAAAAATTTTACTTAATTATTAATATTGATTGGTTTATTTAAAT
>NW_018244388.1:0-374 GCF_001263595.1 Phalaenopsis equestris | reverse complement strand
CTTTTTCTCCTTACTCTGCAAATTATTAAAACCAAAACGATAATAAGGTTTATAAGTTGGATTCCCTTAATTGTTAGAGTTTCCCAATGGGTTCACAACATTGTTTCCCCATTGTGGATTTACAACATTAGAGTTATTGTTACTCCAACTAAAATTTGGATGATTCTACCAACCAAGATTATAATAATTGGCATAAGGATTATTAGAATGATTATCTATTGAATTTAAGGTCTCATAAGAAGTTTGAGATTCTATCATTTGTTCTAATGAGCTTTCCTCATACACAAGTGATGTCTGAGAATATTTCATTCCATAATGATCTATCTTCTTTTATGTAGCAGCTATTTGGGTAGTTAACATAGTTATTGCATTAG
>NW_018244387.1:0-402 GCF_001263595.1 Phalaenopsis equestris | reverse complement strand
ACAAGCTCAGAAAAGAAAAAGAAACGATGATTGCAATTCTTGATATTTATGAAGATTGGTGTAAGCCATTAATAGAATATTTGCAAACTGAAAAGCTGTCAGAAGACAAGTTAGCAACATACCACATCACAAGAAGGGCTATGTCATACGCCTTAGTGGGTGAGGTCCTCTACAGAAGATAATTCAATCATATGTGGCTACGATGTTTGAGCAGAGCAAAGGCACAAAATATTGTCAAAGAGGTACATGCCGGATTGTGTGGCGCTCACCAGTCAGGGTCAAAGATGAAAATAAAGGTCAAGAGACTCGGATACCATTGGCCGGCAATGATGTTTGACTGCATGGATATAGCCAGAAATGTCACCAGTATCAAGTGCATGGGGTGGTCTTGCACCAACCTCT
>NW_018244386.1:0-895 GCF_001263595.1 Phalaenopsis equestris | reverse complement strand
ATTGATAGATACTAATATTCTTAGGATGATAAAAAAGCCATGGACATCCAGACCGAATATGTTATTCTCGAAGTCTAAGTTAGTGCACCCATCAAGATTCCTTGTAGAGTCTAAAATTTCATTTACATATTGAAATCCTTATCACCTAACTTTGTCCTTTAGCTTAGAAGTTTTAATCAATCCAGTCACTCAAATCAAGCCTACCTAGGTCAACTTTTTTACTCTACTTGACCAAATCAACGTCATTGTCAAGTCACTCCAGATTTCTCGACTAACACTCGTTGGGTAAACCTCCCTTCATGTATGGTTAAATCCTTATATTTGGGACGTTTTCATGATACACTGTCATCAAATTGTATCTCCCATCCTTTTAGCCTGAATCTTTCCTTCACCTTCAACACTTCAATTATGAAAGTTCAACCTTGATAACTTAACTCATTGTATTAATCAAGAGTTTTCCTTAGGGCTCACAACTTTAGAGATAAAATTAAAAATGAGGGCTTCCCTTCATAGGGAATAAGAGTCTAATAAACCTTATATTACATCTGCAAGGTAAGAGAAAAGAACACTTGTTTTCTAGACATACAAAGACTTCCATCATTCAGATAGTTAGACCCAATTTTAAGGTAATATTGTGTTCCTTCAGAAAGATATATTATTTTTCAAAATGTCATGCTAGGTCATCTAGAAAAAAAGTCTTCCAAAAAATTCTATGGTTTATGGAAACATATATAAATTCTATCACTTGTGAATATATAATATTTTAACCATATTACAAAATTACTGAAAGAGAAAAACTCAAAACAAATTTTGTACCAGAGATGAAATGTAGATTGTGGTGCTAAATATTTGAAACCACAGAGTCTAAAGAGTAAGAAATAGAATTATATTCTAT
>NW_018244385.1:0-869 GCF_001263595.1 Phalaenopsis equestris | reverse complement strand
TAATATTAATCTCAATCCTTGCAACAAAAAAAATATCATTCCTCAAATGTTAATGTCACATCTAAAAGTCAACTTAGCATATAACAATCACTCTTGAAATAAAAGATGTACTTCCTAATAATCATATAAATTCCTATCAGGGAATCAAATTTATGTAGCTAACTTTTACTTCAAAAAATGCGATGTTACCTGAGTTGGCTTAAAAAATATGAGTTCGAGCTCATATAGCAAAAATTAAGATCTAAATTTATCTTTCACAATTGAATTTAAGAGAAAATTAATATTTTTTATCTTAAAAAATGAAAACATTAAGATCTACAAAAAGAAAATATAATAAATAAGAAAATAAATTTTCATATAATTTTCACCGTTAATAGCATACATCACGACTAACTATAAGAGAAAAAGGAATATACAACATTAATTCTCAAAAGGATATCTTGTATTAGAAGAAGAATAATATACCTTACATAAAGACAATAAAACTCTTCTTAATACACTGTGAATTATTAGGTTGAGAATGACCTCAAGAGCAAGATCAACACCTTATGGTAGTTGGTAAAGAACGAACTCAAGCCAAGCTACAAATTAACTTCTATTGTGATCTTCTTAAACTCCTATGAATATGAGGGTTGATTGCTGGGTAGGTTGGATGGTAATGAATATAAATTCAACATGATTTTTCCCTCGTATAAGTATTCTTCGTTCATCTAAGAGATGGATTCTAACCTTGCAACTCTCTCCTTCGTAGTCTCATTTTGTTTAGCTATTATTTTTTTCTTCATTTTGTTTAGCCATTATTTTTTTCTTTTTATAATCTATCTTCTAGGCTAAATTTGAGTGTATTTTGAGGGTTACCCTCAACAATA
>NW_018244384.1:0-285 GCF_001263595.1 Phalaenopsis equestris | reverse complement strand
ATTAAGTCACTTAGAATATCCAAAAGATAGGAACTTCGTGAGAACTCTACTAGTAAACGACCTATTCCATAAATATAAGTTCAGGAATGTATTTAAGTTTTCCCTTTAGGTAGGTCCTGTGAAACCAATTTTTGATTAGACATCTCCTCAAGCTTCTCCTCACTTTTATATTATTATTATTTTCTTTCTTTCTTTTCTTTTCTCCTTTTCATTTAGATTTCTTTCAATCCAATATATTTTTTTCTTTTCATTTATGGGATTGTTTTCAATCCTTTCTTTTTCCTT
>NW_018244383.1:0-350 GCF_001263595.1 Phalaenopsis equestris | reverse complement strand
TTTTTAAGTCCGTTATAATTAAAATTAAATAAAAACATATAGATATGAGAAAAAATTGCTTACGTAAGACGTACATAGCGCTGCGTACGTTGTTAGAGGTTATACAAGGGGTATAAAGTAGTTATATCCGCATTATATCCCCTTGTAACATCCATGTAACTTTCTGTAACATGTCTATAATCTATAAATAAATTTTTAATATATAAAAATAGAAGCGTAAAATTTATTTATAAATTACAAGTAGATTAGGGAAAAATTACAGAAAAATTACATCAAATAATGAGTTATAGAACCCATATCCACCGCATAACCTCCAAAAATAACCTTCAAAACGTAAGCAGTTTTCCAGA
>NW_018244382.1:0-300 GCF_001263595.1 Phalaenopsis equestris | reverse complement strand
ATAATATCATCTGCTTCACAAAGTTTAAAAACTTCCATGGTATTGAGAACAATATGTGTATTAGTCGCTCCATCTCCCTACCATTCTTCACATCTTCTCCGATGTCTCTTTTTTGCTCTTCCAATGGATGGCCAGTCTTTATAACAAGCAACCACAAAAATATTTTTCTCTTCAACCCTGTATTGAATGATACTGGGTTTTAAAACTTAGGATTTGACAATGATACTGTTCATGATAGTAAGGAATATAATATAAACTTTGCTTCGTTGGGATTTCCTTCTAACATGCTTTTATCATTAA
>NW_018244381.1:1593-2388 GCF_001263595.1 Phalaenopsis equestris | reverse complement strand
TGCTCCCCATGGTGCAGACCGACTACAGTACTGAGCAGTTTCTTCATCTTTTGCTTCAAAATTTTAGGAATGTCTTTGGAGTGGCTGATCGGTAGGATTTTCGGACCCAGTCTTGACTTAACTGGTTGACAACTTGTGGCCCTGGTAGCGGTAGAAGCTATGACAACAATAGCAGTGTCGACTCTGCTTCCAAAGCATAACCAGACGGAAATACGAGCAGGAAAATTTTCAGTTAACCTTTGAGATCGAATGACAGATTTAATGTCCCTTAAAATTTCTTTATTTATACAAGGGGAAATTGCATGCCCCGCTCGTTTAAGTAACTCATTAACTGAGCTCGTTTAAGTAACTCATTAACTGAGCTCGTTTAAGTAACTCATTAACTGAGCTCGTTTAAGTAACTCATTAACTGAGCAGTCCTCTTTAGCAGCTAGTCTTTGAAAAACTGAACTAACTCGGGTAACAGGAGTAGGTTTCTTTTTCTCCAGACTCTATCCATAAAGTGTTGGTAGTGCGGCAACAATTTTTTGGATACTCTCGTATCCATCGGTATCCATTAAAGGATAGAATCTACTTCCCCGTAGAAGTGGATATGTTTCCAGTAATCTTGATTCGTCTTGGAGAGGATCTTCCTTAACGGGTATCTCCTCAGTAGCCTGGGCTTTAATGGCCCTCTGAACTCTCCTGTTACGGTTTCTCCTTTGATTTTGGGTTAGTGGTGAAGTTCTTGAACTCGATCCGATTTCAAATACTGATGGTGGGACAGCTAATCCCTCAGTCGGATCTTTAATGATC
>NW_018244381.1:0-494 GCF_001263595.1 Phalaenopsis equestris | reverse complement strand
CTATTTTATTTGCCAACAATTTCCCCTATTTAATATGAAGAATTAAATAGGATTTATATTAAGCTGAGTTTGGACAAACTTCCTATAAGGGCAAACCCCTATAGTTAATTATATCTTAAATGACCGAAGTCACCCAAGAAAACTCTTGATAAAAATTAGGAAATATTGACTTCAGTAGTTCAAAGGATAGTACTTTTCAAATATATCGGACAAAGAGGTGTGAAATGAGATTGGATCAAATTTGGAGCATTTTGTTTTTGGAATCCAAAGGAAGAAGAACTAGGGGATTTCTGGATCCGGAGGAGAACCTCGGTGACTTCCCAGCCTATCCTATTAGTTGGCTTCAATTTTAAGGAGAAATATTTAGGTATTTCATCCTGTCAAATTTTAGAGCTTACATTCTTGTGAAATGATCCTACAAATAGCTTGGAAGATGTGATGATTTAAGATGTGACGAATGACAACCTCGGATTCCTAAAATGAGTTAGGGCTTA
>NW_018244380.1:0-2715 GCF_001263595.1 Phalaenopsis equestris | reverse complement strand
ATTATAATAAATTAGTATCCTAAGTGTCCTAAAGTTATGTATGAATTGTTGGGGTTGTTAATTTAGATCAATGATTGTTAATCGTTCAAAAATTGATTCAAATTTATGATTGAATCGAAATCAACAAGCTAAAATTATATACGTAAGGCTAAGTATAAATAAATATAACAAATCACGAGCGAATTTTGAGTTGAAATAAATCAAAATACCTTATCTTTGAGCCGAATCTTGCCAATTCCGAGCGAAAATTTATCTAAATAGCTATATTTGACTCAACCGGATAAAACTCGATTCAATTTTTCATCTTGATATCAAATATTACAAATCACGAGCAAATTTTGAGTTCAAAAATTGATTCAAATTTAGAATTGAATGGAATATATAAGGATTGGTAAAATTGAATGTAACAATTCAAAAGCAAATTTTGAGTTGGAATAAATCAAAGTAACTCAAATTTGAGTGGAATCAAGTCATTTCCGAGCTAAAATTAATCAAAATAGCTCTATTTGAGTCAGCCGGATAAAACTCGATTCAATTTTTCATCGCGATATCACATGAAATTTCGAGCCACACAAATGTTATGTTTGCGCAGCTACATCTTCTCAGTTTTTCAGCTGCAGGTGCGCTGCGCCAGGAAGCTGTTGCAGGGAAGCTGGTTGTCTGTTTGTTGCAGCTGTGTGAAAATAGTTGCGAGACAAGTGTTTCTGAAAAAATGATAATTCTGCCCCTCTTTAGTAAAACTTTTAAAACAAAACTGTGACAACCATATATTTGATAATTCATAAGCAAAAATTCATTTCAAAACAGAACAGATCTCAATGACCTCCTAAATTCATTTTTCACTTTATAAAAACAGATGTATTAATAGACTTTAAAAGAAACTTCCTTTATACTAGAGACCAGCCTTTACTTTATGCTATTAGAGCACGAAAAAAACACTCTACTTCATCAAGTCATCTAGCATACTTCTACTGACAGATATGATTGTAAACGCAATAAGTAATAACATAGGAAGTTTGAAACAAATGACATCACATCTATTGTTTTGTCAAAATGAATCTCTTAAATATATGTATCACAAAAATGAGAAAATAGTAACTCACCCTCCACGAAAAAAAAACACATATTTGATATATAGAGAAAAACAAGAATATCGATTTTGAACAAGACAATAAAATGTGAATATTAATTTCGGTTAAGAAAGAAGAAAACAATAATATTATGACGAATGAAGATTCAACCTAACGTCCTGCTATTAGAAATTACAACTTCGAAAATATATTCAAAGCATATAGAAGGAATAACATTTGAGAGGAAGATATGAACATTGCAAGGTATCGAAGAGAAATTACAGAGTAGATTCCTAGGGCAAGGGGACCGATCAAGCTTGCTAATGAGATTGCCATTTTCAACCAAAAGGAGAAGCTACGCTTGCCCGACCAGGGAGGCGACGACACTGAGATTAAGACTCCTCTTAGCGGAGGCATGGGCAGACTCGATAGATCAGAGCACCTCCTCGGCATCTTCGTTCCAATCGGCATCGAGAACGAGAGAGGTCTTCCGATTGGCAGAGGAAACTCGCACTCGACGGAGCAAGCGAAGGTGAATGGAAAAGGGGTAGGGGAGTAAAAACTCGAAGCAATACCGCGGGCCGCAGGGTCTCACCGGCTGCCAACTCTTCCCTCAGATTCGCGTTCGCCGCGAGTAAAGCACCGCTCCAAACGATCTTAAATTGAGACTTCCCGCCGCACCGCGAAGAAAAATTTGTGCAAAACAAACCCTATATCCATTTTAGCCGATTCCACGCAGGTTAACTGCCATATGAATTGTAAATTTAAAATATAATTAATAAAATTGCATTTTACGCAATATTATAAAAATATGTTGAATAACTAAATATTAAAAAATAACTGCTGGCTGTGGGGTTCGAACCCACGCGCACTTGTGTGCAGAAGATCTTAAGTCTCCCCCTCTAAACCAACCCATAATATATATATACTTCATGGTTTACATATATATATATATATATATATATATATTAAAGTAGGTCAAAATAAATGGCATAATAAAGGCTAATAAATTAATAAAAATATGAAATTTGTGGTTCTAAGGATTTACAAAAATGGATGATAATTAAGCGATTTAGGAAATAATTAAGACAATTTATTTGTATGATTGTTGTTTTACGTTGGAATGCAAGATGATAACAATGTATTAATAATTAAATTAGGTTTTGTGATTGGTCATTCAGATAAATTTCTAATAAAATAAGTATTTTTATAATATTTTAATTGATCAACAGTGTCAACAAATAATGGATAATGATAAAAAAATAATAAAAAATGTATAATACATGCTAAGAGAGTACATGAATTGTCATCTATTTTCAAAATCACCGTATATAACAACAACATCATTGAAATTAATTTGATTGAATGAAATATTGAAAGTAATTTAAGTGACGGTTTTTTTGTATAAGAAAAGTAAAGAGGGTATATTTTTTCAACTTTAAAATATGCTTTTATGGTGATCTAGTTAGAGAAAAAGTTATATTGATCAACTTTTTCTCGAGGGTTTTGATTATGATGGTTAGTTCTATTTCAAATTAATCCGTTATGATGAATGTGTGGTTTTATCATCTTAACACATCAAAAGGAGCATCACTTAAAATAGATTATGACCCCATTTGGGGCAGTTTATTTGGTGCAGTGTGTT
>NW_018244379.1:0-442 GCF_001263595.1 Phalaenopsis equestris | reverse complement strand
TGATGACGGGGAGCCGTTCGATCGCACGTGTATCAGATGGACAGAGGAGATCAAGCCGGAGAGCATTTCCTTACATGGACCACGAGCCGAGTCAACGACTACATGGATGGCGGCGTCCAACCAGAGCACACCACGCGTGCCTTCGGAGCTGCTTAGGATCCAGTCACCGCCACGCATTTAAATAGATAAATAGGGAATTTAAAAAATCTGAAAATGATCCCTAACTTTAAAAATTTATATCTTGGTGTAAAAAATCATAAAAATAAAATAAAAATACCCTCTTGCTCAGTGAACAGAGGAGAATAATGTAGAAATAATTTTAAGTCCATGTGTTAAATATTTTATTTTTAATTAATGTTTTGATTCTCTATGCATATAGTCGTATCACCATGAATTGAAATTTAAGCATATTGTTGCCTCTATCTTAGGGGATATCTTTTGA
>NW_018244378.1:0-1013 GCF_001263595.1 Phalaenopsis equestris | reverse complement strand
GAGCAGTAAATTTGCACAATCTTTATTCAAGATAAATACCTCATATGTATAAGAATGGGTCATCGAATAATTACATATTGTACCCCTAAAGTATGTAAGCATAACATGTGTATTTCAGTCTGTACATAAATTCACCCCGCGAGGCCCATAGATGTGGTCGGTCTGCCGTTAGGCTTGACGACCATTAAGCCGGCCAGCTGCGAGGCCGCCTGTCATTAGATTGGGCTGCTCTATGGACGATCTACCATGAGACCGAGCGGGCGTTGGTTCGAGCGGCTGTTAAGTCGGGCGACTATGAGACCAAGTGATCATCGGCCCTCCAACTAGGTGGCTCTCGAGCCTGGCGACTACTTGCTGAAGTTCCATATCAACTATCTTGGAATTGATAGATTCATTTCGCTTTCTTGATCTGTTCGAGTTTGAAGGCGACACGTTCATCAAAGCAGAATTGGTTGGATGGATTCTTCACAAGTGATCTACCCCTTCTCCCTCTTAGGCATGTTAATTAAGTAAAAAAAAAAAAGCCTGTAGTAAGCAGCAATAGCCGGTGGCCCAAAAAAGTAGGTAAAGATGTCCCACATGCAAAATATATAATCAAATTTTAAATTTCTTAATAAACTATAGTTTCCAAAAATGCTGAATTTTAAAATATGATTAGAAAACATAGTGATTTGGACTAAAGATAATATTTCGAATTCAACAGTGATTAAATCGACACAAAATTTTGATTATTAAATATAATTATACATCCTGTCATCTCTATCCTAAGTTCCAATCATTAAATTAATGATCCCTTTAATTATAAGAGGCTAAAATTACTGCCAAATGACACTTAAACTCCTTTTTTTAATTTTTCTTTTACTCGTCCTAATTTTAATTAGCCGGTAAGCAAGCCTTCAATCGATCGGCTTCTGATCGGTCACCTGCTCAATCGGGATATAATTGGCCGGCACTTAATCGACCCCTAGCTCGATAGGCCTTTGATCGGGCTACCGCTATGGTTCATTTATTTT
>NW_018244377.1:0-500 GCF_001263595.1 Phalaenopsis equestris | reverse complement strand
TGAATGCAATAGTTCAAGGTAGCTCTATCTCTGGTCACTTCGCTGAGATGGTTGGGTTGTAATAGATAAACAAAAATAAAGTAGTACCACACCTTCGATGTGGCATCTAACTTTGATGAGGGAATGTTGACTCTTCTTTCATTAGTGATATTCCACAATCCTCTTCCCACAATCAATGATGATATATTCTCATCAAACTCCTCCTCAGTAAGACTATAGTTCAAATAAAAACATAACGTACTAAGGGGCAACTAATAGAACAGATTTATTACCTCCACTTGTTTCCCTCTAACCATGACCACATCATCCTCAGCTTTAGGGAGATTCAATTCTGGAACAACATAAATCACGGCCACAATAGAAAAACATAAAAAAATGCTCCCACTATCGACCAACAATCAAATCTTCTACTTCTCCACTTGAGCTCTTACAACACCTCTTAGGAATCAATTTCCTTGACTGCAATGCATCGCTATATCTATCCTAAGCTCTAGAACTAA
>NW_018244376.1:0-325 GCF_001263595.1 Phalaenopsis equestris | reverse complement strand
TTTTCTCCATCTTTTTTCACATGAATAAGAAAGCTCAAGGGAAATTTTTTTTGTTATAAAAAAGCTATGTTATGTAATAAAATTTTAAATTTTGAATGAACTATTTTTTGTGAAAAAAACTCTTTTAACTTTTTCTAGAGTTAAGCGGGCTTAAGCTTTGCCAATCTTTGGTGAGATTTCATGCTTATTATTATTCTTTTTATTTTCATTTGCAACTCACATAAACACTTACTATAGTCATTCCATTATGTCTCTTTCTTAATCCTAGGCCTCCTCCAAGACCAACCAAATCTCAACTTGGACCTCAAAACCAATCCAAAATCTC
>NW_018244375.1:0-423 GCF_001263595.1 Phalaenopsis equestris | reverse complement strand
ACCATTCAATTCTTATATATTTACATATCTAACACTTGAAACTTCGAATTTTACATATATGTCACATGCATGAAAAGTTGTGTTTCACTTTTGTATTTTATTGCATTAGATAGAGGAATATTAATATAATAACCCAACATCAATAATTAAATAAATAATCAAATGAACATCAAATAATATTTCATTGAGTTCTCAACAAGCTACTTATAAATGATTAATATCACAACAAGGTCAACATCACAACATCATTAATTATCACCAATGCAGCATCTATTATTGCATCAAGATATATGCCTCAACATTGCTTGTATTAAACCCATTTCCCTCAATCCATCCATTCATCATCACATTAACAGTGGTCTTAAGTATTATAAACTACCCTAAAAAGATGCTAAAACCTCATTTGCATTACATATATCACCA
>NW_018244374.1:0-417 GCF_001263595.1 Phalaenopsis equestris | reverse complement strand
TGGATGTTTTCAAAAAGTTTAAAATGATTTTTGAACAAATTTGGGTGATTTGGTTAAATTTGGGAATTTTGGCCAAATTTAGGGTTTCAAGGGTACTTAGGTAATTTGGGGGAGTTTAGTGGAAAAAGGCCAAGTTGAGTATTTTTGGTAGAATTGGGGTGCAAACCACCATAAATGAGCTATGGACCAATGGAACCCCATTTGGGTCCTCTATGTACTGGTCTTAGCTAAACCCTAGCCTAAGGCTAGTGGGTTTAGGGGACCATCTACATGAGTCTCCCAAAGATTAAAGGGATCAAAGTTAAGACATTTTTGGTTTGTTTTTGTGAGTGATTGTGATTGAGATGAGTACCTTAACTCTAGAATAACACCCAAAGTCAATCCTAAGGTCAAGCAATCCTATGGGAACTCTCCTTG
>NW_018244373.1:0-877 GCF_001263595.1 Phalaenopsis equestris | reverse complement strand
AGCGCGGACATATTCCAAAGATATTGCAGGACTCAAGAAAGGCAAGGAATGAGAATCTGTTGTTGCACTCGAGAAATGAAAGATTTCTTTCTGGAAGGAAAGCAAAGGCAAAGCTTTTCTCAAAGGAAAACGAAAACGGAGCTTTTCTAAGAAGAAAATTAGAGCTTTTATGAAAGGAAAAAAAAGAGCTTTTCTGGAAAACAGAGGCGGAGTTTTTCTTGGAAGTTTAAGAAAAAGATTTATGGGAAAATTTAATTAAAGAAAAAGTCATTTTTTAAAGAAACTTAATTAAGGGAAATACTTAATTAAAGAAACTAATTAAGAGAATATTTCAATTTTTTTTCGGAAAGATTGTTGTTTTTTTGGAAAACTTAATTAAAGAAAATTTAATTAAGAGAATATTTCAATCATATTACGAAAAAATTCTATTTTTTTCAGAAAACTTAATTAAGGGAAATACTTAATCCACATTGGTGCATAAGAAACTCCATGATATATTTCTCGTAAGGGGCTGGATATTCACCAAGGTGGAGATTTCTTAGGTATGACTCATATATCATAAATGGGAATGATGCTAGAGCGGAGTGGAGCCCACGAATGGAGTGGAGCGAAAGATCTGTCCAATCAGGGGAGTTTCATTATATGGGTTGGGGGTACAGGAGCAAAATCCTGCGATTTGGTACAGAGGTAATTTAAGTAATTACATATTGTACTATAGGGTTATATATATGTCCTATTTGTAACCCTAGGAGAGTCTCTGAGTTCCAGAGATTCTGAGATTCTGACTCTTGTATTTTGTACTCTTTTCTGAATATTGAAAAGGAAGTCGCCGTTCTACTCCAGATGATGTAGGCATCTTTGCCCAACCTCATTAAAT
>NW_018244372.1:0-2541 GCF_001263595.1 Phalaenopsis equestris | reverse complement strand
ATATATATTTGTGTGTGTGTGTGTGTGTGTGAAGTTGGTTTGCTTTGGTTCTATTTATAATTTAGTTGGATTAATTTTGCTTATAACTTGATTTAATTCAATCCATTCAATAAATTCTTCAATGAATTAAATTGAATTGACCGAATGCACACATAGGATTAAATTTGCTCATTATTATTATTATTATTATTTTAAAGTATGGCCTTACATTAACTTCATCATGGACACAAGTGCATTCTTGAAAATCTCATTTTATAGTTTGATTTTAAAGGGAAGCATATCATCATTTATATAAAGAGAGATGAAGAGAGAGAGAGAGAGAGATTAGGACACTGCCAAATTGAAATAGTTTTCACTACTTTCAAATGTGGAATTCATTAATGGGTTAGAAAAGTTATTCTTTGCAGAATTTTGAGAAGACATGAATAGATACATATAAAAATTAGTTACAAGTATCCTAGTGATATACTTATGAATGAGGAATAGAAAAATGAAAGTGATTATACTAGTATTCTTCCTAAATGTAACTACAATACGACCTTAGAGAGAAACAATCTATGTTAAAAGGTCATTAATATGTCATCAAGAAATTTGTATGATCAAAATGATATTCGATGCATTTTGAATACGAGATCTTCCAAATTCGAATTAAGGATCATCCAAGCTATGAGTTCAACAAATTTATATTTAAACGAAGCATCTCAACAATACATGTCTAATGACATTAAAAGTGATACATTCTAAGTTTTGATGAACCTAGATCAACATTTAAAATATAGTTGAAAACTTTGACATATAAATCAAAAGGTCAAATAATCTCTAAATTTTGCATGCTTATAATCAAATTAACCGACTTAATGAGAGAAATCCAACATGTAAAGATCATTTAGTTTTGAGGTTTTTAAAACACTTAGAATATTGAAATATTAAATGTGATCAAGAGACTTTATGTAGACCAACCTATGGAAGATTTTGAGATTTAGGCTAAAAAATTATAAATAATCCCACAGTCTTCACTTAAAGGTGGAATGAGAAGAAAGGAAGCTAACAACTAAAAATTATGAAGTGCATGTGAACGACCACCAGCCATGGTTAGCCATCACTAGCAATTTTTGCAGCCAACTATTACAGTTGTCATCTCCAATTGTAACTATTTTTTCGAGCTAAAGCTATTGTAGCCACTAGCTACGATTATTGTAGCCACTGACTATAATTATTGTATCAAACTAAATCTATTGTTGCCATTAACTACAACTATTATAATTAACCACAAATTATGACTTTTGTATGTACCAATTATAACTTTTGTAATCAATTACTATATTGGTAGCCAATTATGTCTATTGTAGTTAACAACTACAATTATTGAGATTCGATTATGTCTGTTTTAACCAAATTATAACTCTATAGCCACAATTGTAGATTATTGTATTTGCATGATCTTTAATCTAGGAGAAGAGTGAACTTCTATAATTTCAATTTTCTAATAGATTTTTTTGATTTTTTCAGACCCCGTGAGTTTTTTCCTTTCTGGGATTTTTTTACGTAAAAAAAAAAACTAATTATCTCTTACATTTCTATTTATGCACCCGCTGAAAATTTATATTGGCCTAAGGCTAAATATTTCTTTGTCATTCAAATTTTTCTAGCATGCAACATTCATGAAGTCACAAAAGGTAATTAGAATAGCCCTCATGAGGTGTAGATGACATTTAATACATAGATATTGCTTAAAATAAGTCGCACACACACAGAGAAATACGACCATGTACCTAAATATAGGTCTTCTCTGCATACTCTAACATGAAAACTAATACACTTCATCCACTTGTTGAATTGGTTGAATCAAGCCCACCTATCGAAGTAGTTAAATTTCATCTCTTCTGTGGAGGTGACCTAGCCCTTATGGGGGAGGACAACTACTATAAGTAGTCATCATTCTAGTCAAGATGCAAGTCCATTCTTCTTTATAAGTGTCGCTTGACATCTAAGTCACAGCCTTTTTATTAAGATATTATGGATGGGTTTTGTACTGTGCTTAACATGTTTTATATTTTTCTTATTTTTGTATAAAAAGGAATTCAAGAGTGGAGGAGATCTAAAATATTTTCCAAAGTTCCTCTCTCTCTCTCCCTCTCTCAAACACTGCAATTCAAGAAAACTTCTCTGAGACATTTTTTCTGGCTTGCCAAAGGTTCAAGCTCAATATAAAAGTTTGGGGCCTCCTCTCAAGGCTCACATCCATCTCGTTCTTCTACCTCCCTTCTGAAAATACACGAACTTTATCGAGTTGTATGTACTCATGAGCAATACGTGACTTTACGTCCTAAAAGGATTCTATAGTACATATGTATAATGCTTATTTAGCTGAAATTTGACAAGCAGTCGGAGAATATCATCTCATTTCTTATTTTAAAAAAGATAATAATTGAAAGAACAAATTACTTAGAACTAACAGTAACTTGTAGTAATTGAGTTAATAATTTGTTCTCTGAAAGTAGAAACTTTAACAATATGGATTAGGCGAGTGTCTATATGAAC
>NW_018244371.1:4424-6131 GCF_001263595.1 Phalaenopsis equestris | reverse complement strand
ACTTTATGATTGTGTGACGGGCGAGAGCGATGATGAGAGTGATGATGCAACAAATTATTAAATCTTTCCCACGATTGGATTAAGTTAATTTCAATTTAAGTCAAAGAAGAGAAAAAAAATTTTATCTAATGAAGCGTCGGATTTAATTTTCCTCTTTTTTTTGTGTTTGTCTGAATTTACCTTAAATCCACGCATTAAGCGACAACGGTCGCTGCCACGAAACGACCTTCTCTGTCACCACCTCCCTCCTTTGGAGAGTGGCAGTCATGAAGGTCGATTGAGATCATTTTAGATATCTCGGATCCATTGTTCAAATTAATTGTGATATATATAAATGGGGATATTATTATTAGAATTCATGTTAATTGAAATGAGGAGACACTACAGAAATTCGTGATGCACAGATCACAGCTGTTGACTTCATTTGGTAAATTCCTTAGTACCTTTCCACATATATGTATGCACAACTTCATAATTGAGGCATCTATTCATTCGCACACCACCTTTTAGATGTTAACTTTAAACTTCTTCGTGAATTATGACCCCAGTCTTACTAGCATTAAGGAGAATACACTACGGAAAAAACAACTTTAACTGGCTTCATGGAGAGTTACATACAAATATTAGAGGAATGCATCGGTCCAACAATAATAATAATAAAAGGCTAAATTGTCTTAAGTGTACAAAAGACAAAATAGCTCATAGGCTGGGCACTAACTTTTTATCACTACCAAAAATATAACACTTTGGCTCGCTCCACTACCACAACTTGCTTATTATGCTTGCCACTCATGTAAGACTCTATTTATTTCATGAAATTTCCTTCGTTTGACTGAAAGGTAACACCTAAAAGTTATATACACATATATGTTTAATTGATATATGTTGATTGCACTTTATGATGTGTTGATTTTTGTGATGGTTCAAGTTATCCATGGATATTCGTACACCAATATCATGTTTGTACAATAAACTTTATCCATATAGAAAAGAAATTACTGCAGAGTTCTTGAGGGTGTTATGATTTACATGGCAGGGGCATCTCAATTGTTACAACTCTACCATTATATCTACTACTAAAATTAAATACAATATATTAAGTTGAATGCACTTTATGATGTGTTTAATATTTTCAGGTTTGAAGATACATATAGCAAGATCATGGATGTACAATAGTCTTTATCCAGACAGAAACTGGATCACCAAGGAGTTCTTGAATGGTGTCAAGGCCTTTATGGTAGCTACATCTCATTTGTCGGGTTGTGTAAATTGCAGGTGTGAAAAATTCATTTTTGTGTTGTTATGCTGCCCGATTTTTCTCGATTGGGTTTTCTCCCCCTTCGATGCCAAAAACTTGACTGTGAATTACATCATTATTGGCGGTGATATGACCGATCAAACCAAGTATATGTCCAAAATTTACCACAATAATGTTAAAGTCGCTTATTTGTATGTATGGCTTAGCATGTGAAGTATTTATGCATCAAGATGTATGATTTATTACATTTACAACAACTTTTTGTTTGTCATAAACATATTCAATTTTTTGTTCCAAAATGCAATTTTCCTTCAACATATCATAATATAAATCAACCATTTTTTATTACTATAATGCTTTTAATGAGCATGCCGAGAATTAACCGAGTCAAAGTTTTTTCTTCCTGTTTAATTGTGATATTCAATATATAAGAAAGCAGGGTTTGGGAG
>NW_018244371.1:3912-4256 GCF_001263595.1 Phalaenopsis equestris | reverse complement strand
ACGTTCCCCTCACCTGAGGGCTAACATCTACACATCAGCACCCAAATGATAGGGCCGAAATGGGGATTTTAGTATGTCACTCTAAAATCTTCAATTCTACACCCGATAGTAATATTTTCCTATTTATTTGCACCCAACTTCCAAGGGCTTTGACCTTTTGACCTCCATGAATCTTGGATGTAATCTTCACTTTAGTTGTAAAACTCAACATATTTTAACAAATCAATTGACCAGATTGAAAGTAAATTAAGATCGAACTGAAAAGATCATCACAATTTCTTAAACATTTTTAGGGCTTCACCATTTCACAAATCAATTTCATAAATCTCGAGACAAGGAGAAAG
>NW_018244371.1:0-3458 GCF_001263595.1 Phalaenopsis equestris | reverse complement strand
CCACCTTCTCCCTCACCATCCCCCGCCCCCCGCCGTTATCGCCGTCAGTGGCCTCGATGGTGCCGTCGGCGGTCTCGATGGCGCCGTCGGCGCCCTAGTGCAATTCTCCACATTTTGGTCATTTTTGCTCCAAATTCGCACCTTTTTGCATATTTTTGCTCCATTGACCCTAATTCATCGTTCCTACATCAAAAATATTTTTCTTTAAAGTGCAATATCATTAAAAACAGTATAAAAAAAGTATGAAAATCTCAACCTATTTTCCTTTGGTCATCGGTTTACCTATCTGAGGGTAGGTTGTAATGTCTATGTTTTAAACATAGAATCAAGCACCCCTAATGCCCGATGAAATGAGATATGATTTTTACCATCAAGGATTCAGCCTAATTACAGGATTTGGACATCATATGGGGAGGTTGACCCTACAACATTCAGCTCTACTCCTTCGACGAGTTATGTTCCTCCACCTGAATTCGACTTAAATCGACTTAAAGAAATGATCTGTGATGTAACAAGACATCATTATGTGAGCCAAGTGTAGTAGGAAGTGGCATAAAACCCTGAACCTCATACGTTTTATGATTTATTGAATGCTGCTCAAAGGCCACTGTAGAATGGTTGCACGTCACATTCTTAGTTATCTGTAGCTCTCAGAATGCTAAAAATCAAAATAGAGTATAACATGGCCCGAGAGTGAATAAATCGATTTGCAGGACTACTGAGAAAGATAAATCCACCTGAAAATTTTGTTCCTACAGATATACATGACGAAAAAGTTGGTCTTCTAGTTAGGAAATAAAGCAGAAAAGACTGATTATTGTGTAAATGATTTTATGTTATATTACAATACTAGTGTGATGGAGAGTCAAAACAGACTCGTAACTCGCTTTGATTCAAACCTCAGTGTAGAAATAGTAGAAGGCAGAAGGATGTTCCGTTCATGCGGCTTTTCTCTCTACTACTTATTCCACATCTTTAGATGCTATACAGTTCTAGGTGTATTGCTCCACATATGATGTGGCATCATAACAAATCAAGGAAAAACAACTCAATGAGACATCTAGTAGATGAGGTAGCGTGGAAGTATTTTAACCCATATCCTGAGTTTGTTGTGGAGGAGTGTAACGTTTGGCTTGGCTTATGCTCTGATCGTTTCACACTGTGCAGTGAGACCACAATGCCCTACTCTTGTTGGTCAGTGATTGTTACGTCATACAATTTGTCACCTGAGATGTACATGATAACCCCTTTCCTCTTCTTGACTCTGATTATATGTGGTCTCAGTAGCCCAAAAGAGAGGAATGTTGTATATTTGCAGGTGTTGATATATGAGCTTTAGATTCTTTAGGATAGAGGTGTCACAACGTATGACATTTCCATGAAACATAATATTCTAATGAAAGCAACATTAATGTGGACAACAACTTATTTTCCTCCATATCTGTGGAGAATCATGGGAAAGTTAGTCTGTCAATACTGTATGAATTCATCTAATTCATTTACGCTTCAGCATGATAAGAAAAATTCATGGTTTGATTGTCACAGTTTGTTTTTAGATGTTGAACATCAGAAAGTATTCAAAATTAACAAAATTGAGAAATCATCATCAAGTATCTTAGAAAGATACAATGCAGATTGTTGGTGACATTTCAAAGATTACGGTTTGCCTTGACCTTTCTTCATATCATCCACCAGGGCTTGATATCACTCATAATTGGACAAAGAAGTCGATTTTTTGGGTTCTGCTTTATTAGAAGGTTAACATGATCAAACACAATATGGATGGTATGCACATAAAAAACATATTTCCTTGATAACGTCTTCAACAGTGTGATGGATGTTAATTGAAAAACTAATGATAATGTTAATGCCAGAATTAATTTGAAGGAGATATGCAAATGGCGGGAGTTAGAGATCCAAGAAACTGCTATCGGCAAGCTCATTAAGCTCAAAGCAAAATATGTCATTATTTTATCCCAACAAAGAAAAATTTTTGAGTGGCTCCAATCACTAAAATTCCTGAGTGGGTATGCTTCAAATTTGAGTCATGTTGATTTGGCTACCGGAAAAATATTCTGAATGAAAAGTTATAATTGTCATACATTTTTTAATAATTTGATGCAAACCATAGTTAGTTGTTCGCTAAGCAAAGTCCTTAGCTCATTGATTGAAATTAGTATATTCTTCAAGGAACTATGTGTAGCTCATTTGAAACATGACGACGCATGTCAGTTAGAAACAAACATTTTTGTAACACTTTGCAAGCTCAAAAGAATATTTCTGCCTAGTTTTTTTGACTAAATGTAGCAGTTCCTTGTACATTTATCCCACGATGCAGTAATTGATGGTCTAGTACACTGCCGCTGGATGTATCTATTTTAGAGTTAATTACTTTAGGAATAGGTAGTTAATCACTCATTTATAAAGAATATTTCAATTTGTGCTAAATTTTTTTCTTTTCAGATTTTTGAATAAGCTTTAGAGAACTTTGAAGAATAAGGCCTGACCAAAATGATCAATATGTGACGTATATTTAATTTATGAGACAAGGACATTCTGCTCCTACTATTTCGAGGAAGAAGAAACCATGAAAAAATTATTGGTTTTGGTGTCATTATCGACCCTTTCTATTTTCCAACAGTTAGGTGAAACATCGGGGAGGTACACATCACATTATCTTAATGATCAAGAACTTTTAGCAACGATACTTTATGTTCTTCTCGATTGCGATAAAGTTCAACCCTTTATTAAGTAAGACATTTTTTATTATAGTTGTTCATTCATTTATCTGAAAAATGTCATGATGAGTTAATTCAAGAATATTTCGATGTGTAAACAATTTACTTGTGGATTTATTAAATTCAATTGAAGATGATGACACGAGCAAGGAGATCGAGAATAATTTCCCCCGATGGTTTACAACACATGTGAGTAAAAATTAACAAATTCGTCTCTCATATGACATGACGTGAATTTCTTTTAACACAAAATTTCTTATGTATATATTAATTTAGTTATTTGAATCGACAGTTCACTATTTGAATGTGATTTTAGTTTGTTAAATGTTTGGAATTGTTAATTAAATATTGTGATTGAAGGTATGGCAATGTAGATACTAAAGAGGGTTTTTATTTTTTTAGTAGCCATAACCGACAGATAGCTAATGGACTTTTCATCGACGCATCATCGACACCGAATTGACAGAACACCTGCGACATATAAAAACAACAACCACAGTACTTTTCTGACTGTTTCTTCGAAGGTTATCAAAACCGACTCATCAACGACATCAAATCGACAACAAACCTGTGTTAAGAAAGAGACAGTCGTGAGACTTTTTCAACAACTCAACTGTCCCTAATTGCCGACGTTGGTATCGTTGGTTATCTAATCCGACGTCAACCGATGCTTTGTGAATTACTAAAAAAAGTGACGATCAAATGTTGTCGGTTATACGT
>NW_018244370.1:0-612 GCF_001263595.1 Phalaenopsis equestris | reverse complement strand
TCATCCAAAATTCCATGAATTTTCATCATAACTACTTGGCGCGTAAGCGCGAGATCTTTGGCGCTTAGGTGTAACCATCTATGTCTCCTAGTGCTTAAGCGTCAGTCTTGAGTATTTATGCTCTACAGTTCATTTTCACCCCTTCTTCATTTTTGCTCCAAATTTGATCCCTTTTCACTCCTTTCACCATATTTCATCCATTTAAATGTACCTAAAAAAACACATAAATACCTTCTATTAAAGTGCAATATCCTCATAAACATGTGAAAAATGTGTACATCAATGTCATATATTTTAGGTGTATCAAAATCCCCCAAACATAAAATGTTACTTGTTCTTAGGTGAGACTCCAATCTTTCAAAACGAAAATAAGCAGATTATGCAAATGAATTCATTTAGGATATTCCAAAATTTTGTTCTAGAAATATAGTAGTCCAGTTTAGAAAAAAACTTTAGTAATTGAGACCAACTTAGAGTTTAGAAATCTTTAATGTGAAGAAGCTTGAAAGTATGAATTATTATCTAATTCAGAGATACTTTTAGATTTACCAAATATAGAGTTCAGATATTCTATCTTCCCCACTTAAAATTTTTATTTAGAATAATTATACC
>NW_018244369.1:5807-6505 GCF_001263595.1 Phalaenopsis equestris | reverse complement strand
TATTTGGCTTAATACTAGTTTCACATACACACATATGACTAAGCACTAGAAAAGAAGTGCATCAAACATCTATGGCTAAATGACATCAAATGTCAAGCATTCGATGGCTTCGAATGACAGTAAATGTAGAATATGAAATGTGTAGTGATTGTGGACAGTTCATGGTTGTTCTCTTGAAATGGGGCAAGGAAAGAAACAAAGAAGATGGGGGTTATATATAGGGCTATCAATCTGGCTCATTGTTCGCGGACAGCTCGTGTTTAGCTAGTTAAGCAGCTCGTGTTTGGCTCGTTCGTTAAGCCTAACGAGTCAAACACGAACAAATTTTTAAGTTCAAAATGTAAACGATCTGAACACAAACAAAAATGTGTTTGCTCGTGTTCAGCTCGAATTGGTTCGAAAATAAATCAATAGTTATAAATTATGAATTATAATTAATCAATTTTTTTATCAAAATTTATCATATTTTTAAAAATTTTATCCTATAAATTATAATATATAATAAATTAATAATAATAATATATTACTCTTAGTTATATAAATATTATATATTTATATAATATAAGTTATATAGTTAATATAATATACTATATATAACGAAAATAACCCTAAACCAACCAGCCTCCCTTTCCCCACTCCAAATTTTCGAGTTCGGCCGCCCTCCTTCTTATTAGGCCTCTCCTTCTCCCCTCAAAATC
>NW_018244369.1:0-4799 GCF_001263595.1 Phalaenopsis equestris | reverse complement strand
TATTATCACTCTCTTTAATGTATAATTTATTACAAAGATCACCAAAGGTAAACTTTTTAGCGTCACAAATTATTCTCTTAGATTTTCTACGGACCATTTTATATTTTTCTTACTCTAAGTTGTTACATTTAAATCAATTTTTATAACATAACTTTTTATATTTTATCCTTTCTTACAAATTATTATTCCACCAACATCTATTTTTATTTATAGAAACTTTCTTTTGTTTCTCGAAGCACAACTTTTTTCATTTGTTTAATAGTATTTGTTGTTTTATTCCACATAGAATTTGCTGCATCATGAATAACCCAAATCTTGAAATCTTGAAGTTTACTGGTAAAGATCTTTGTTTATGTCTTTTAGATGTTGTCATCCAATTCTACGATAATGATTTTTATTATTCTTTATTTTACAACTCTTAATCTTAAAATCTAGAACAAATAATTGCTATTGAGTACTTAAATCTTCACTTAGAATGACCTTACAATTTTTACATTTTCAACGATGTCTTCTTTTCATAAGAAATTAATCAATTTGAGTTTTATTAGATCCATTCTTATAAATAATAATATGCTAATCTCTTTTCTTGAATAAAATATTAACAATAACAAAATCATACACTATAGAAAATCTAATATGTCTCTACATTCTTCATTAATCACTCCAAAACCATAGTCACCATGAATATTTCTAAAATCTTTTACCACTTTATCAGCATGTCCATTTAAATCTCTAGATATCATTTATATTCAGTCTTTTAAGTCATTCCAGAATTTATCTTTAGAACCTATATTTAAACCTACTTGAGGAGCAAAAACACTTTTGATATTAAAAATCTTATTATCAACAATAATCTTAAGAGCAATAATTCTATCTTCAATTCTATTAATCTTTACATTATCTTTTAAACTCTTATCTATAAACACATAGACACCATTTCTAATGCGACTTTTATATGAATACCAAAATTTAAAACCTAAATTATCAATCTCCAACCCATTTAATTTCTTAAATACATAAGATATTTATTTCTATGAATCGTAATATCAACTAATTCCATTAATTTACATATGATTCCAAAATTATATCTTAATATTAATTTTATAAACTAACTTCTTTACTTGCATCCAACCGTAATGTCAAAATCATTATTTAACACTACAGTCAGGCGCCGATTTCACAACCCTTGCACACTCTTCAACTTTCTGGTCATATAGCATGTCGCTTCTTAAGGACACCCTAACATTTGAACAATAATCAAAATGATTCATGTCATGATTATTCAACAAATTTTATGTTTGCCGTCAATATTTAAAATTAATTTCCCAAACACATTATTATGTTCCCCCAAAAGCAAATATTTTAATAACAAAAACATGAAAAACAGTAAAAAAAAAAAATTATCATTCAGATGAACATTAATTGCAATGGCTGACCCAGCTAAAAAAACTAAAATAATAATCCTAAATAATAAATAAATAAATAAATAACAAAAATAAATGAAAGTTAATGAACCCCAAGCGTCCAACAACAATACTGCAGCGCTGAACGGCAACACTAATTGAGACAACATACAACAGCTGAATTGGCAGAGGCATGCTGTGCTACTTTAAGTGCACCAATCAATCCATATATATATATATAATAAATGAAAAAAGAGGCATTTACAAACATACCGCACAATTCTTTTGCATTTACACATCTACCAACTAGACATTCATATTTACATGCAAAACTCTCGAATATTTAACACCGCATGAAAAATAACACCATCGCTATCATTTTAAAAACGAAGTACACATTTTCACGCATAAATTTATGATACCAAAATGTTATAAATATAAATATCAAACTTTGCGGATTAGATATGTAAATACATAAGAATTGCATGGTATGTATGTAAGTTCCTGAATAAAAGAAAAAATCATTAAGAAACCAGGAAAAGATGCTCAGCATGACCCAAAAGCTCATTCAAAGTTCATCAATTCAGCTTCAGAAAACCAGCACAGATAACTAACTCGTATATGACCATTACAGAACTTGAGGACCATCAAATTGCTCCTAAATAATCTCAGCAAAAGCAACAAATACGTAGAAATATCAATCAGATGTTAATCCCTAGAGCTATACAGGTTTCGAGGTTCTTGGTTCCCTCTCATAATAAAGAAGAAATACACACCACCACCTAAAGAGCTAACTTTTCATCAACCAAATGCAGAAGCCCAGCAAAATTGAAGATCAGTGATCCATGGCCTAAGAGTAACCATCTGGTGCATCAGACAGAGAATGGCATGTTAGTTTGCATGAAGTAAAGCAGTAATAAAACATAGCACATGAATAGCAACCACAGTGAGAAAAAGAATATCATTTATAGGATAGATATCGAAGTATATATTAACATAATATATGCATTGCTGATATCGTTTTAGGACTCCTAGAAAATATTTTGGAAATGTGTTTAGATGGGAGGTAGTTGTGAAATGGGATGGGGAAGAGAATATGGGAATTTAACGGTGGTGTTTGGATGGGGGATAAGCGTTGTTCGGCGACTGTTCCTCCTGAAAACAGCAAAAGAATAACCACATAACGGTAAGGTACGGGTAGCGAGAAAGTTCATTGCCTGTTCCTGAGCAAGATATAGACATACACCAATTGCAAAAGAAAGACATACAATACACCATAAGGTAGAAAAACTGATATTAGGATCTCTATAAAATCAAAACAAAATAAAAGCTCTCCAAATCGGAAAATAATAGCATATAAATAGTTCCCTCATAACAAATAACCTATTTAGAAAGAACTAAATAACATAGAAATAAAAAGTAAGAAATATGTTGAAATAGATGGAAATCAGTCGGCTTTGCGCCCCCCTGTAGTCCCATAGTGGCAGGACTTATCTGCGACCAGCGGGATTTGCGAATTGTGAAATCCGGCCTGTAGCGTCTCACATCAATGGACCTTGTGATTCATAAAAAAATTAGACATTTAATGAAATCCGGTAGAGTCGAGCTAAGACAAGAGGAACATTTTGCCTAAAAAACATGATGAGGAAGTTTGAAATGAAAGCTGAAGAATGCTTGCATATTACCATTTTGTCAAAACAATTTTTTGCACTAGAGCCTCCATCTCCAGCTCACTAGCTAAAACTAAACAGGTTATGGAGATGATCGGGTGAATCAAGGACATAACCCGGACCACAAAGGATTCAATAATTTTATCTCTGAAACAAGTTTGAGCATCTTGGAGGTAACAATTTTGGAAGTCACATTATACACCCAAAAAAAAAAAACATTCAGAGCCCAAATTAATTTAAAAATTTAAATGCAGCAAAAAAAGCCATGCATTTACTAACAATAGTTTATCACACTCAACTCTTTTGATAGTCAATACACATACCTCCCTTAGTTCTCTGCAATTATACTTATACCCTTATTGTTAATTGTTATATTCAATGATAAAACCCCAATCCATTTCATGAAATTACATTTGCCTCCACTATTATCAGATTTTAATTTACATATTAACCCCAATTTACTAAGCAAGCACTTCAGATCTGAAGAACGCTAAAAGAATGCAGCAAACCTGAAAAAGAAGCCTACCGCCATCAATATCGGTACTTGTTACAAATTAAAACCACAAATCTGAAGAAAATACTCCTAATGAATCCATCCAAGTCACAAATATAGATGGCATGGGTGCAGTAACAAGTTTCAAATGATGAAGAATATAAGAGCAATGTAGACAAAGGATGATAGCTAATTGTGCATGAATTGCCCGCCATTAATGGATGCATATTTTTAAGACAAACAACTGAACATATTTCAATCGAAATGGCTGAATAGGGCTTAAAGCAAGACGACCAAGCCACGAACAGGAGGCAATATACATCCATAGATACAACTTATTCTTTACTGCTTAAGCATTAAGGTCCTTCAAAAATTGGAAATAACATCATCATCTAAGAGAGCAAGGCGATGGAAAAAGAAGGGCCAGGATAAAAGTGAAGAACTGAAAAATATAATAATCCCAATAAGGTATCAAATAAATCTCAGTCGTCAACATAACATAAACTCTCTGCGAGATCTATTTGATAACTGATAACAGTTTTAACTAGCTTGTGTAGTTTTCAAGAGAATTAACAAATGATTTCATTAAAAAAAAATTAGCTATGTATGAAACTAGAACATAATTGAGTAACGAGACGTGAATAAGAGATCATAGAATTAACGTCCATAAATTAATGTCCATGCCAAGAAACTTAAGCACATTTCTAAAAAAATATTAAAAGGATCTTTGCATTAACAAGTTCACACCCGCCAGAGGAATCCACGCACTTGACATCATAAAACAAAACATTTAACAAAATGATAGATGCGGTGTCAAAGAATGTGGCTTTAGGTAAGGTACTTGCCTCTACATAATTAGGCTTGGGAAGAATTGAGTTAAAAGGCATTTACATACATACCACCAAAGTCTTACATATTTATGCATCTAACACCTAAATTTTATTTTTTACATTTATACCACCAAACTCTTTCATATCACATCAAGCCCTCATTTTAACTTCTAAAAAGTGAAATACATCATTCCATGCATAACTAAAGTGGTATGAATGTAAAAAATGAGTTTTAGGTATTAGATATATAAATACATAGGAATTGAGTGGTATGTATGTAAATCTTCCTTGAGCTGATTAACAACAACAACTGCACTAAAATCAACGCTTTTTATTTTACACATTCTCTATCTTACTTTACAAAGAGAAAAAAAAAAGGAAAAGAAAACATAAAGCATCAAAA
>NW_018244368.1:0-220 GCF_001263595.1 Phalaenopsis equestris | reverse complement strand
TGACTAGACTGGCTAATCTTTTTCTGAGTTTGTTGGGATGAAGGAGGACGAGGAGTATCTGCATATATCTTCATTGGTTGCTTCCCTTTATCGATGGTTGCAACTGTCCCGGATTTCTTTTCAAAGGCCGAGGTTACTTTTACCTTTTCACTAGAATTCATATGTTTATTATCTTCTTGAATACAACTAGCGTTCTTTAGTAGCTTCTCGAAGGTTTTGA
>NW_018244367.1:0-5179 GCF_001263595.1 Phalaenopsis equestris | reverse complement strand
CAGCTAGGACCCACAAATGAAGGATCCATAGTAAGCTTCCCCTTGGTCTCATGACTCAAATAAGGTAACCATGTGATTGGAATCTTCAATGAATTTCAATCCTACAGAAAAAACTAATTATAGCATTTTAGCATTAAACTTAGTCAAAAGTACCCAATTACCCCCAGAACCCTAAAA
The DNA here is from genome assembly GCF_001263595.1 of Phalaenopsis equestris. Taxonomy (NCBI): domain Eukaryota; kingdom Viridiplantae; phylum Streptophyta; class Magnoliopsida; order Asparagales; family Orchidaceae; genus Phalaenopsis; species Phalaenopsis equestris. Next base: position 5,002 of record NW_018244367.1, on the reverse strand, counting down.
TTCTCAAAATTACCCAAATCCTCAAATTTTATCTAAAAATCATCTAAATAGCTTGGAAGATAGTTGGGTTTATGTTGTTACAAACGATAACCTCGGAGCCTAAGGCATGTCAGGGCTTAAGTTGCACAACATAATTTTACAAAGGCTTAAGGATAAGGTGAGGATTTATACTTCACTAGGCAAAAAACCTCGAAGTCCTATGACTTATTTTTTGATTCTGTAGAAAAGATTGTTGTTCTAGATCCATTTTCTCTCTCAAAGTTGTTCTTCTGAACATCCTCATTGTGCTGCTCACAGGGTATGTTTCAAGCTCCTCGTCGAAGTAGCAGTCCTATGGTTTAAGGTTCAAAAGGTTTTACCATGTGTGTTTAAGTGTTTGGGTTTTGTTATTATTCAAACATTATGGGGGGCTTAAATTTAATTAGAGCGAGACCGGTTAGGATCCCATAGTTCCCACATTTTGGTATCACTATTTTCTTTTGAATTTATTTAGTTTAAACCAGTTTTTAAGCTCATTTAAATTGAGAGATCTCATTAGCAACCGTGGGTTAACTCATCCGAGGGACTCTAGTAAATTCAAAAGGATGTGTTATGCTTTGTTTTGTTGTTTTGTTTTCAAAAGTGTTTTTTTATTTTGAAAATATGTTTTTGTAAGTTTTCAGTTTTGGTATAGTTTTGTAGGTAAAATTAATAAATGCATGTAAGAAAATGTTGTAAGGCCAACAAGTATAAATTGCTTCATATAAAATATAAATGTGTACCTGAGCATCTGCTACTGTTGCATGGCTATCATCTTAAAGCATAATATATTTGCAAGAAATTTAAATAAATTACAGGAAAGAAAATGGAAGCATCCAATACATAAAAGTCAGAAAAATTGGTTAAAAAAAAACCCAAGTAAAAGGAAACCCGTAGTCTCATACGGAAGACCATAACTGGGTGTAAGACATTAATAAAGGTGGGGGATGTACTGCGTGCTTCCCGACCTTAGGTGAGGGCTACCAACCCAATCACTTATAGAGGGCAGTCCAAACCTAGATCCAAGTGATTAACCGTGGACCTTTATATGTTTTCATTTGAATTTAATTTTGCATATGAAATTTACTTCAGCATGAAGAAGAGATTTTTGTATAAAATATTTTATAGAGTGTTGCAGTCCATATGTTAACCAATTTAGCTGAGCTATGACTATAAAAAACCTAAGAGTAATCGGGGCAATTATCTTCTCAAGAGTCATCAAATAGTATCATTGATCCTTATCCTCTCCTTTTATTAAAGGTCCTTGAGATAGCATATACTATTCTAAAATCCTACATCATATCCCTTTTTTTAGCACAGATTAGCATTATTGTCATCACCCTAACCACCTATACCTCACACTTACAAAAGCCTACTGATCCACAAAAACAAATATTCCCATTTTCTCATAAGGAATTAAATACCTTAGAGAAGACTCAAATCTTCAAGCATTGGGTCAATTAATTTATGAAAAGTTATGTATGGTTATTTTATTGATTTATGTGAGTCTCGAGGTTTAACTTGGTAGGTCCCTAAAAGTTTTAATGGATGTGTTTTTGGAACAAAGTATAACAAGTTTGACTGTTCTTCAAAATATCTAAAAGGTCATAAAAGTGTTCGGGGAACAATCCCTAGCAACTTTTAAAACACTTTGGAACTTTTTGAGTTCATTTGAACTTATTATATTGTTTAATTAATCATCTAATATTGAACTTAAATTTAAGGATGATTTATAATTACCCAGTGCTCAAGTAACCTCAATATTTCAATTATCCCAAGAGCGAGGTACTCAATCATTCACTTGATGATTTATTCAAGGGTTATGCACGTGAATGCCCTTGAGTCGAGCCTAAGAAATTAAGGATCTCATGCCCACAATTACAGTTGGGCTTGCACTGTTTAAAATGTTTTATTAATAAATCATGATCTTATTTTCTAAAACTCATTAATTAAAATTAATTATTAAGCCAAGTCACTACTAAGCCCTTAAATCTGATTCTCGGGGTAGATTTGTAATAGTTAAAATGTTGAATTAGAGGTACTTAATTCTTATCAAAAGATCAGACTTATCATCTAATCACCAATTAAGGGCATCAAATAAGTGAATTATTATCTTCCTAGCTTAAGCCCACCACCTTAGATTCATCCAATTAGGTCAACCTCCTAGTCACAATAATTTATAAAATTACAATTTTACCCTTATTATAAATAGGTAACAAATCGGTTTCTACCTATTAACCCATTATGTTTCAAACATACAAAAGAGTCTATTATGATCAAAATTACACACTTACCCTTTGCCTTAACCTAAAATTTGATTGGGGCATCAGAAATCCAAAATTACCATTTTGCCCTTAGGGCCTCCTACTTCATAACTCATTAAATACAATTCAAATTATTTTAGAATTTTTTATACAATTCAAATGAAATTATAATTTTTCAAATTTTAATTTAATTTTTATAATTATTTAAGCTAAAAAATAAGATTAACAAGGTTAATTTATTTAATTAAACAAAGTAAAGTTTCTATTCATGGGAAAATTATTGGAGGTTCACCTAGGTTAGAGAATAAATTGGACAAAATTTCATGATTTTTTGAATTATATTTTAATTATTTTGGTTATTTTTTTTAGTGATTAATTAAATAGAAAAAATAATTTAATTTCAAAAAAGAATTTTTATATTTTTATTAAATCTCTCCAAGTCTAGAGAAGTAAGAGAAACAAACTTTTCATTTTTATGGATTTTTATTAATTTACATATTTTATTGTAAATTAAGGAAAATACATTTTTAGCATTTAAAAATACAAATTTAAATCAAAAAAATTAGGAAAAAAGTTTTAAATGGATCCATGTGATTAGGGAAGAGTTAGGAACATTTTTTAGCATTTTCATATTTTTGCAATTCTTAATTACTTTTAATTATTTTTAAATCAAAAAATAGCCCAAAAAAGAACTATTTAGATTAATATAACTTTATATTTCCTAGATTCCCCTGATCACAACGAGCACTTAAAACCACTTTTCAAAATTTTGTCAATTATATTTTATTTATTATAAATATTTTATTGTAAAAATCTAATTTTACAAAAATAGACTTTAAGGGTCAAATCAATTCAAATGGGTTTCAAATTTTTATACAAAGTTAAAATGATCATTATTTTCAATGTGGAATCATTTTTGCGAATTTTTTTAATAATATTGTATTTATTAATTTTTTTATGAATTTTAATCACTTAAGTAGCTAGAATAATTTACATAATTATTTATATTTATTTTATATTTTTCCTGGAGTCCTCTGACCACAAGAAACCTTCCAAATAAAATCCCATATTTTTATGACTTATATTTTAATTTATATAACTATTTTAAGCAGAAATAAACAACTATGCTTGCAAATTAGGGTTTCATGGCTTAAGATATTCTCTGACTTTGGAATTTGGTTCAAACAATGTGGTATACTCTCTCATTTTTAGGATTTTTGGCTACTAGGCTTGCGGACCAAGCTAGGGGAGGTGGCTAGATGGCTCAAGGAACTAATGGAGAGGTTTAATGGTGATCAAGATGGAGGTTTAATCAAGTGAGCACAAGCTTAAGGCACTTGGCCAAAAATAGGATGGAATCCAATAAATAATGGAACCCTTGGTTCATGGCACCTTTAGGGTGGGCTTAGAGGATCTAGGGTGGTTCTTGGAGTCTAAATGGCAGTTGTGGTGGTCCAAGATGGGTTGAACCAAGTGGGTTAGGAGTTTAGGTTCAAAATCCATTATTTGGCTTGGAGTTAGGTTCACCTTGGACTGGTGCTTGGATTAGCCTCAATTGAATGGCCAATTTGATATAGAAGATTGTTATGAAGCTTTGGAAGGTAAATTAGGTTGAAAATTGAGGGGCTATTTAGTTCAATTTTGAGGAATTTTGACTTTGGAGCAAAATTGGGGATTTTTGTTTGGATTGAGTTTGGACTAGGTTTGAGGCTAGGTCAAGGCCAATTGAGGGTTCAATTTGATCTAGAGAAATGTCATGAATAATTTAGAACTAAAAATTGGGGGAATTGGATAGGCTATAGTGTTCAATTTCGTAGTATTTTGGCTTAGGGTTAATTTGGGCATTTAGATTAGGCTTGAAAATTGGATTGAATAGGCCAAAAATTTGGTTTCATTTGGGTTTGGACATGATGAAATTTTAATTGAATTTAAAATTGAGGAAGACTGAAGTCAATTTTGTGAATTAGAAGAATTTGTACTATTAGAGGTAAATTTGGAACTTTGGTCAAAATTTGTCAAGTTGGTCAAATTGGGCCAAATGGGTGGACATGTTTGGTTTTGGTGATGTTTGGAATGAATTGAGAGGTTTTGGGATTTTTTGGACCATGAGGGGCATTTTCGTAATTTTGGTGAAGTAAGGGGTATTTTTGGAATTTTTAAAATTTTGAGGTGTTTTGGGCAATTTGAGTGGCTTTAAATAGTTTAAGATGATCTTTTGGATAAAATTTGAGGATTTGGGTAATTTTTGTTTGGTAATTTTAAGAAAGTTTGATGACAAAAGGCAAAAATTGGGTAATTACTGAGGAGGCTAATCATAAAATTACTTTTATGGTGCCATGAGAATAAGGGAGCTCCCATTTTAGATATTCCATGTTTTGGTCTTAGCAAAACCCTAGCCTAGTGCTAAGGGTTTGGGGGACCATCCACATGAGTGTCAAAAAGAGTAGGGGATCAAACCAAGCATATTTAGTTAAGGGATTTATGATGTGAGTGAAGGTGAGAGGTTCAGTTGTGTGTGTGCAAGACCGACCAAGACCACACAACCCGGGGCTAACCCTAAGGCTAGACAGTCTAATGGGGACTCCTCTTGAGCTCTTCCAGGCTTTGCTCTATCCTACTAAGTGCTTGAGGTTAGAGAAAAACATGTGGAAATCTAAGAAGAGAAAAAAGGTGTTTATAAGTTCCAATGCGAAAGGGTTCCATCACTAATCCTCTAGGAA
>NW_018244366.1:0-1057 GCF_001263595.1 Phalaenopsis equestris | reverse complement strand
CACTCCATTGAGCCCAATTTGACCAAATTGACCCAGTTCCATTGAGCCCAATTTGACCAAACTGACCCAGTTTGACCAAAATCTCTAAATTGCTCTTAAAGGCCCAAATTCCCTAATTTACCCCCAAATTCCATGAAATTGATTGCAATATCACCCAATTTCAATTCCAAACTCAAATTCATCATCCTCAATCTCAATTGAAACCAAATCCAAGCTCAATTGAACCCAATTCCTAGCCCAATTGCAAGCCTAATCCAAAATCCCCAATTTTAGCCATGCCCTTAAATTTTCCCAAATTTGAATTCCAAATTCTTCATAATACCTCCACAAGTTAGTTTGAACAATCAATTGATCCAAATTTGAGCTCAAAGCTCACCCAAATCGAAAATAAGCCAAAACCCCCAAATTTGACCAAAAGCCCAAATCCCACTAAATTGAACCTCCAACCCCCAAAAATTTCCACCCAATTGACATCCAAACTCTTCATGACAATCTCCAACATAAAATTAAACCATCAATTGAACCATATCCAATCCCTAGCCCAATACAAACTCAAGTCTAACCCAAACCCCAAAATTGATCATATAGCCAAATTCCATCAAATTGAACCCTCAAATCAATTCAAAATCACTCAATTCCTTTTCCAAACTCCTCATGACAATTATCCAAGCCAAATTGATCAATTACTTGACCAAAGTCCTAGCTTGAACCCGACCAGGACTCAAGTTGACCCAAAACCCAAACTTTGAACCCTAGCCATGCATGGCCCACCCCAACCCCCCCCCAACCAACATTTGGACCCTAAGAACCAACCTAGATGCACCTAGCCTGACCTAGTTGAGAAATGGACCAAGGGTCCCTTAAATTAGTGGATCTCCTTCCAAAATTTGCTAAAGTAAGGGAGATATGCCATCATCCATCAAACCTTCAAGCTAATCACCATTAAAACTTCCCTTAAATCCCCTGAGCCAACTGAACACCTCCCTTAGCCTGACCGGCCGGCCTAATCGCCGGAGAGCCCGAAAACCGAGAGCCACCCCACCTTAACCCATTGCAC
>NW_018244365.1:0-4060 GCF_001263595.1 Phalaenopsis equestris | reverse complement strand
CAACTTAGGTTTAACCCAGTTCCAAATTAGGTCAACCCAGGTCCAACCAAGGCCTAACCTTGGTCCAACCTAGGTTAACCCAAGCCTAACCTATGTCCAGTTTGGACAAAACTCAAATGTAACTGAATCAAACCAATCTGAATCTAGCTTCATTTTAAGCTAAATAAAGCTAAACCCTTGCTAACCTTCGCTCAACCTTAGCCCAAGTCTAAGCCAAGCTAAACTCTTAATTATGTTGTTTATGTTATTTGTAGTATTTCATCATATTTCATGTCACACACCTTGTTTAACTTATTTTATGTGTTAAAAATAAACAAAGAAAGAAAAATGGATAAAAAAGGATGAGGAGAATGTCATATGCTGGTTCTCCCCACAAACATGTCATAAAACACCTAAAACTTGAGGACAAAACCAAATAGGGAACACCAATCAAGAAAAATAATTGCAAAACTGTAGAAGAGCTTTGATTTTCATATCAACTGACAAACCTAAGAGCTGAAACAAATCACAAATTAAATATGAAACTCCAAATAACATTTAAAACACACAAGATGAACAACAAGAACTATGATTAGGCTAATATGTGTTAAACTAATTTCTATGTATCAATGTTGTAATTTCATCTTCTCTAATTCAAGCGAACAGTACACCCATGTACTTACAATCATATAGTGGATTACTTTGATTGGGTCTTTGGGTCAAACCTCGTAGTCACTTCTTTTATCAAGGAATTTTCAAATAAAAATCCTTGTGTCTCCTCATAGTATTTTTTATTATCTATGTGTATGTTAGATCTTCGTGCAGTGCTAAGATATTAAATCTCTATCACCAAAAATCTTTTGGCAAACAATAGTTTGACATCATCTGTGAGAAATGAAGTCTTATTTATAAAAGTAAACACTTCTTTAATGGTTCATACATGAACTTCTCTCTCAGAAACTTTTTGATTCTAGGGCACAATCTTAATGTCCGAGAAACCAAGCATCTACTTCATTTCACAATGATATACATCACCCAACTGGTGAAAGAACCTTCTTTTCACCACTTAAATATCATGTACAAACAATGAATGAGTCTCTACATGTGATTCTCTAACTTTTAAGAAGTGCTCAACAATCGATGGTTGTTCATAATAGAGGGGCACAACTACCTCAAAATCCATTGATTAGAGATACATGGTTAGCACCCTTTCTACACACTGAAGTTCCTCCCTAAGGAGTTGAACTTTTGGACTTTGTTAACTCTACACATCCATCTCATATAGTCATGCATAGTAACAAACCTTTAATATGTATGGAGAGTTTTGCTTGACCTAACATACTCTATGATTAGTTATGATGCCTAATGCAAGAAGAGTTCTCTTAAGAGATGAAATTTGTTTCTCTATTTAGAGAAAGTTCTCAAGAGTCTCTTTATTAACCAAGGTCATCTTTCAATACCCTATTCCAATAGGTTCGAACTTATAAGCATTGATTATTATGATAGGATTCCTTAATCATATGAATGTGGTCAACTAACATTATTACATCTTCTTACTACGTTCTCTGTGGCATATTGATGATATTACAATCACTAAATACAACTTATTTAGATAACTGACACTATTTTAGTCTCTAAATATGGCCTACATGCCCAATTAATACTACTATAACTACCAACTGTGGCCTTTGTAACAAATTACAACCTATGTGGCTAATTGCTACTACAACTTCCAACTATGATTTATATGACTAACTACTACTGCAACTATCAACTACATCCTATGTGACTAATTATAGCTTATATGGATAATTGTTATTATAGCTGAAAGCTATGGCCTATGTGGCAAACTGATGTTGTAGAAACCAAAAACGACTTATGTGACTAACTATGGTCTATATGGTTAACTACTACTATAGATTCAACTATAGCAATTATGACCAACTGATGCTACTGCATCTACCAACTACAGCGCATGTGACTAACAACTGCGTATACGCCTAACTGCTACCGTAGGTTCCAATTACTATCTCTATGGTCAACTGATGATGCCGCAGCTACCAACTACAACTTATGTGACCAACTACGACCGATATGGTTAACTACTCATGTAGCTTCCAAATGTGATCTATATGACCAATCGAGGCTCTTGCAGCTACTTATTATGGTCTTTTTGGCTAATTTTTATTGCAACTACCAATTATAAACCATTGTGAACAACTATGGCCTATGTCGTTAGTTACTACTAAACCTTCTCACCACGGCCTCTATGGCCAACGGATGCTCTTGCTGCTACCAATTCCGGTCTACATGATCAGTTACTAACACAACTTCTCACTGCATCCTATGTGATCAATTGATACTCTTGCAACTACCAACTATTGCCTGCGTGACCGATATCAACTTCCAACTAGAGTCTAAGACCAACAAACACTATTGAAGTCACTAACTGCGGCATATGTGGTCGATTGACTGCATTAAAGATTCTAAATATAGCTTTTATGGTCAATTGTCGCTATTATAGCAACCGACTATGATCTTTATGTTTAATAACCACTACTACAGGTTTTGTGGATAATTACTACTTTTAAAGCAATCAACTACATCCTTTGTGGCTAACTATTGCTAACTACAACCAAGAACCATGTTTGCTATGGCACAATTTTGACTATTATCGCTAAACTACAATTGTACAGGGCACTATTTCATCTTCTCCAATACGGTTGAAGAGTGAACTCATGTACTTATAATCATCTAGTGGATAACTTTAACTGCGATATACCACACCATTCTTGGTCTTTCCAAATTTTATTCCAAGTAAGAAATTTTGGTCTCATATTATTATTTTTTATTGTCTGTCTGTTAGATCTTCATGCAGTGTTAAGACAATAAATATCACTCTACTATTGTTAATCTTCCAACACTACATATATTATTAAATTATCAATAATAATAAATGTAGTTTCTAGAATTAAAAAGGAAATAAGTAAATCATTCAATATGCATTATTCTATTTTACGCAAAAAGTAAAAATAAATAAAAAAGAGCAAAAAATTATAACGAATACTTAAATATGGCCATCTAAAACCATGTAAACGATCTTTAAATAATTTAAATTAATTTTTAAGAAAATAATAATATATTTTTTTTACTTTAATTTTAATTGTCTGATTCTGCTTCATAGAACAAAAATAATACAAAAATCATACCAGTTTTACACCGAGGGCCGCTCTGACAGCATGATGTTCAAGCCAACGCATCGCGAGAACCGAAGTATAACCCTGCAATGGAAATCATTTTAGAACTCCATTTTTTTTTATTTTCAAATATTACATCAGAACTCCTAACGTAGAGCTACGTTCGGATTGAGATATTCGTCTGTGTTACGAAAATATTTCATCTGCATTATTTGTAAAAATTATACGTTATTCGCACCCAAAGTTACGATGTTTCCAATAACACTGCAAAGTAATCGAATAACATCACATAATACTCAAATAAGACTTCATTTTTCACGAATAACATCGGGTACTATAAAATAACCCCCAAAATATTTGAATAAAATGCTTAGAAGACAAAATAACACAATGGAAATTAAAATAACACGGAATATTTCGAATAACACAGCCTCAAATCAAGCAACGCGATGAAATATTTCAATAACACCGAAAAATAATCAAATAACACTACATAATACTCAAATAACACATCATTTTTATAAATAACGCAAATAAAATATTTCATTAACACAGCCTGATATTCCAATCCAAATGTAGCTCTATGTTAAGAATCATGATATAATATTTTTCCTCCTCAATAAATTTGTTGCAGTAGGAATTCAATTCTGATTATACTTAGTTCTGACACTAAGTGTAATTATTTTAGATTAGCAACATTATAATTGTGGTGATATCTTAAGACCTATTTTCTTTTATTGTTAAAAATATATTTGCTTAATATAATTTTAATATATTTTCATATTTTATTTTTTTAAGAAAATAGACTTAACTTTAAAAACAGTCAAAACATTTAAAAAATTGTTTTAAAAGTTTTTCAAAAATAAGTTTATTTGATTTTTAAT
>NW_018244364.1:0-912 GCF_001263595.1 Phalaenopsis equestris | reverse complement strand
TAAGAAATACCAAATACTATGTGGGAGAGGGTCTATCTTTTAAGATTCACCACAAGCTTTTATCGACACTTTGTTAAAATGTGACAAACGGGTTTAGGTATCATTTGAAGTCTTGGTGATATCTAGATGATTCTATCTTACATCTTCTTGTTGCTAACCTCAATGAAACTAGTATTGTTATCAACAACTCACAAATCAAGGTTATATTATGCGAAAATAATACGAAAGCATAGAAATTCACACAATAACAATCAAACACGAAAAATTTACGTGGTTCAGCATTAAGTTGGTTCATCTACGTCTACGGGGAGGGAGATTTCACTAGTATCATTAATGAGAGAAAGAAAAACTGCTTGGGTTTACAACTCACACTTTTCATCAAAACTCACACATAAGCCCTAAGTCCTTTTTACTGGGGAGGACAAGGCATAGAAGTAAATAAAATAAAAAGACAAAATTACATCCGATTATAATACAAGTCATAAATATAACAATCTTCATATCTTCTCTTTAAGACAAGTGAAAGATGCCAAAAAAGCTCCAAAATCTAAAGCAGCTACACCAAGTGGTTGCCTACGCACCCCCATTCCGAAGGGATCAAGCCTCGTGTAGTTCTTCAAAATGGCCAAATGGGTAATCAGTTCTAAGCTTTAATGTTCACCAAAATCCTGTAGAAGATGAACATATAGACTGATAGTGTCATCGTGAGCATGTTCGCTGGATTCTCCTTCATATATATCTTCTTCAATAGAACATTGTCTTTTTCAATTAATTTCCAAATAAGGTGGTACCTTACATTAATCTGCTTGGTACGGGCATGATAAATTGGATTTATGGCGAAGAATATTGTACTTGGATTGTAATAAAACACTGTTACAAACTCCTGATCAACTCCAAAGACATCTAATAGGC
>NW_018244363.1:0-903 GCF_001263595.1 Phalaenopsis equestris | reverse complement strand
AAATCATCACAATTTATTGACATTTAAAACCTTTTTCAACAATAATAATTCCTCCCAAAACCATATCTACTTGTAGGGAGAAGGATAAAGAAGACTACTCAGAATTCATGAGAAGGATCCGATAAAACATGGATTATATAAATATAAATAAGTTTGCAAAATAAAGAAAGGAAAGAGCACAACTTATCTCACACTACTCCTCATGTAAATCCCTTGAAGTTCTCTTTAAGCACTTTCTCTCTTTACAATCACACTCAATTCACTTTTACAAATGTAATGAAGAAAAAATCTCCCACCTTCCCTCTCCTCTTACAGTTCTAGAAGAAAAACCTAACTCTTCCTCCAAGACTTCTCACGCCACACTAACACAATAGCTCACGTGTCAATAACTCATGCTCCTACCCACACTCTCTCCAAAGACCTCACTATATGGGCACCAGCCTTGTCTTCCAAGGAAATTAATTCCCTCCTTTTTTCTAAGAGGCACACCTTTTCACATCAAGAAACAAATCCCCTCATCCAATAGACATATCTCTTCATTAAAGAGCCATTCTAAAGTGTCTATATGCATTGAATCACTCCATAGGGCGTTTAAATTGCTTGGAGCCTTCTGGAACCGCTAAAAAAAATGTCAACAACCACCACAATTTGTCTTAATTTGTCTTTGGCACCTGTTCTGGCACCTTAAGGGCATGTTTTGGCTCCATTGGTGCCAGTTTATTAGAGTTTCATGTTGTTCTTTATATTCTGGTGCATCTGGCGCAAGGATGTTGAAAATTACATTTTCACTCCAAATTTCCTCCTTTTTGCTCTTTTTTGCTCTTTTTTGCTCCAAATGCCTAAAATCAATATACTTTCAAAAAAACCTTGAAAAATACCCTTCTTTAAAGTGCATACATAAAA
>NW_018244362.1:0-457 GCF_001263595.1 Phalaenopsis equestris | reverse complement strand
TCTATTTAGGCTTGCGTTTTCATTGTACGACAATTTGCAACATGCTTTACATTCTTACTCTCCTTTCAACCTGGGTGGGGTCTTGACAAATCCCACTAATTTCAAAATCATAGAACGACAATCACGTTGGGTCTGCCGCTTGGCTAAATTCCGAGTGCACGTAGCTAACTTTTTCCCTGGTTTTTTATCTGATGTGGCAAAGAATATAAAAGTTTAACTCTCCCGTTTTTTTTCCTTTTTTTTGTTTAATTCCAGGACGCTCGTTAATGGTGTCTCTTGGATACCTTATGAAGCAACTAGCTGATGAATGGAATATCTCGGTTCTGGTTCGTGATAAATTACTATTTCCCAGCTCCAATCAATGCGATGATTCCATATGGGAGAAAATTTGTCATGATACCCTTGTCCTTTGTCATGATACATTTGTCCTTTTTACAGTTTTACAAATATGATATGT
>NW_018244361.1:0-284 GCF_001263595.1 Phalaenopsis equestris | reverse complement strand
AGGGATCTTTGGTCGTGTTGGGTTGAATACCTTCACGACCAGGTAGGCTCGGGGTCCTAATAACTTTAGATGACAGATCCATGGTATCCTGACCCAATTATCTCTACATGATTATGACAGCTCTACCACTCCCATGTCATCCCTTTTGAGCATTGTTGCTTTCTTTGTTGCTTCATCGATGTCATCTCATATGCCTTGATTTCATATAGTCCGCAAATCATTTGGGATAAGGTGATTCACACTATACCTTTGTGAATCAGTCTAGCCTTGGAAGCATAGTGTAG
>NW_018244360.1:0-503 GCF_001263595.1 Phalaenopsis equestris | reverse complement strand
TTTTATATGTTGTAGCCTCTATCTAGGTGCATAATGTGAGTATTTTTCAAAGACATAGGAGATTTGTAACCAAAGACATAGGAGATTTCTAGACAGAGATCTTAATTTTCTAAGTTTTTATGAATTTTATATTCAAATAATTATAGAAAATTCTATGTAGCTTAGAAAATTATAAAAAAATTCATGTAAGTTCCATATGGCCAGTGTAGTCTTAGAAAATAATTTCATAATTTTTAAGAATCAAAACATTACTATTTTGAGCAAACCTTAGTTTACTTAAAACATTTAATTTGAAACACACGAAGATTAAAATCACTTGATTTTTGTTCTCCACTGTGGCTCATGAGTCAGAGAACGTACCATAAAATTTTGAAGTCATTTGAAGATCATTTAATATTTTTAATTGATTTTTAAATGTGACCATCAAATTTAAAACTTCAATGATTTTTAAAAATTAAAATACAACTTCAACAATTATGAAACTTAGTTTTTTGAGTTCTCTG
>NW_018244359.1:0-1346 GCF_001263595.1 Phalaenopsis equestris | reverse complement strand
GAGGCTTTGGAACAAAAATCTCCATATATGCTTCAGCAGTCAAACTGAGCGAACATAAAAAAAATGAACGATAATAGATTTAGTATTGCTCGAGTATCATAAAATAAACATGATGATTCGTCTAGAGCATAAAAAATTCTAAGAAAGGGCTCCTGTAGTCTATTCAACCAAATGCAATGAAAGTAACGAAGGATGAACATAGTATTGCACAAGATTCATTTAGAATACATTATATAAGTAAAAAATAACTAAAATGATGATTTTTTCACAAAATGTACTATATCAATGCGCGCAAAGAGAAAAAAAACATCAAAGAAAATGTACTATATCAATGCGCGCAAAGAGAAAAAAATATCAAGATCCTTGCAATTGCCCAAATTGGAATGCGACAATAATGACATACAACAAATGTAACAATTCTTATATCAAACTCATAATGACTCGATTGCATTAAAAACTGCTCAAATGTTGCACATTTGAGAAATGAGTTGCAATGACAATTCTGGAATATAAAAAAAATTCTAGAAAGAACATCCATATCGCACAGGTCATAATGCAAGAAAATTCTGAAAAAAAAATACATGCACGAGACAATAGCAAGCAATTCGAAATACACGAACAATGAATTATGAAAAAATATGATATACACATCATTAAGAAAAGAAATCAACTAAAATAAATTAAAATTAGATTGGATTAAATATTTGTGTATATTATCATTGTTAAATATTTGTCTAGTTAAAAATGCCTCGGTCGTATAAAATACCACATCAGTATCGCTCGTAACATAAAACAAACACGTTGATTTGTCCAGAGCATAAAAATTCTAAGAAGGCTCATGTGGTCTATTAAACCAAATGCAAGGAAAGTAACGAAGAATGGGCATAGTATTGCATAAGATTCGTTTAGAATAAATTATACAAGTAAAAAATAGCTCAAATGATGATCGTTTCGCAAAATGTACTGCGTCAACACGCACAAAGAGCAAAAATACCAAAGTAAGATCCTTGCAATTGTCCAAATTGGAATGTGACTATAATGACATGCAACAAATGCGACAATGCTTATATCAAGTTCATAATGACTCGACTGCATTTAAAACTCAAATTTGCACATTTGTGAAACGGGATGCAATGACACGTTTGGAATATTAAAAGAAAAAACAAGAAAGGCCCACAGGTTATAATGCAAGAAAGCTCTCAAAAAAATACATGCATGAGACAAAGACAAGCAATTTGAGATGCATGAATAATGAATTACGGAAAAATATGATATACATAACATTAAAAAAAAAAGCAATTAAATTAGCTAAAAAAAAATTAAAATTAGATTGGATTAAATATTTT
>NW_018244358.1:0-1069 GCF_001263595.1 Phalaenopsis equestris | reverse complement strand
TATGTGGTCCACAACTTATGCAACTCCTAACTCTGACTCTTGCAACCTATAAATGTTATCACAACTCACCATTATGACATATGTGACCAATTATTCTTTATGGGGTCCATAGCACATACAAATATTGCTTCCGACCTCCGCGAGAAAAAGAAGAAATAAAGATGTCAATCCATTTCAACATTCTCCTCATCATCAGGAGTACACACTTATGAGATGCCTTCAACTTCCCTGCTTTTTGGACCACAAGGGGAATTAGTTGCACCTAGATCAAAGACATCACAACGATCAAAACTGTCTATTCTCCTCTTCATGGGTTAACATCCTCACTTGAAAAACCTACAATATCTTTGTGCTGTAATCAAGGTTAGCTCGTGTCTCATTCTAAGTCTTTTTGATTGTTCATCAGCTCTTGGTGTTACTGGGAGAGGAAAATTGTCGTGGAGTATAAGTCATCCAAACACTTTGCTAACTGACTCACCAACAACAATATTTCAATCACAATGGAGCTATTCATCTTCATGTGGTCACAAAAGATGTAATCCATCTCTACAAGCTCGATTTTTCATGTTCTCAAAAAAAGGGCTAGCTCATATTCAAATGGTGTCGACATCATCTCCTTAAAATCTGGGTGATTCCTCTAGTTTTCAGCACAGCGAGGTTCCCTAAATAACGACATCTGATGCAGAAGGAGATCTCATTAATCACCTGCTATGCAGGTCAAGAGATCGTTTTCTTTCTTTAAAAAGTGCAGCAACAACTCAAAAGAAGATCTCATTGATCGTTTGCTAGACAAATCAGTGACAACTTTCTTCTTCACTAAAATGCAAGAGAAACTCGAAAGAAGAATCTGTTGATAAGTTGTTACGTAAGTCAGGGACGACTTTCTTCTTCACAACAACTAAAAGACTCGTTGATTGCTTACTACACAAGTTGGGGATAACTTTCTTCTTCACAACAATGCAATAACACCACAAATGAAGATCCCATCAACCACATGATATTCAAGCCTTGAACAAGCAATCTGAATGTCTAAGCATAAATTTAATTTCAAGATTTTAATAATAATTCT
>NW_018244357.1:0-1409 GCF_001263595.1 Phalaenopsis equestris | reverse complement strand
CAAAACGAGCCGAACACGAACGAACACATCTGAGTTCGTGTTCAGCTCGTTAACCAAATGAAATTAACGAGCCGAACATGAGCTGTTCGCGAACAACGAGCCGTTTTGACAGCCCTAGAAATAAGAATCAAAAGGAAGAATATTTAAAATATGGGATAACATAATTATCTTAGGATGAATAATGAATTAGATTATATTTTGGGTACAAAATGATTGCCTTATATTAATTATCAAATTATATTTTTTATTTTATACATTTATTTTATAATTTAATATGAAAAAAAATTGATCAACCAAAAAAAGAAATTTCTATCATAATTTTATTTTTATTAGTCTGTTTTTACCTAACTTAAATCATTTTTAGTTGATACATCATTTATTTTGGTCTAGAGACGTGTTTTGTAAGTGTTGTAGATATTTAATAGTGTTGTTTGTAAACAACGCGTATCAACTTTGTTAGTGATAGTGAGCGCGAACCTTCTTGGATATGGTAGGTGTTAGTCATGGCAAGTATAGGCCTTAATGATTAACAATGATGGGACTCAATGTTAGAAAATCATTACATGCGAACATCTAGAGTATGGACAATTGTGGATAAGGAAGTCACATCACCACAAATTCATGTGTATGTGGTACAACCTCTTCATCCAATATTGTCCATATGTGCAGTGTTGATACGTAATAATATCTCCATATGTTAGCATATGGGTCTGTATATATATATATATATATATATCCTTGAATGTTTTAGGGATTAAGAAGCATGGTATTTTCTTAGATTTTTAGAGGGGATCATTATAGACATTTCATATATTACATATATTGCATGTATAATATCTATTTAATCTTAATGATCTTCATCAAAGCTTAATCCACTGCTAAAAATAATTAGTGGAGGGCCATTCCTCCACCATGCCCTCAATTGCTTACATTAAGTTCTTCATAATTGCAAGCACTTTAATCAATTCCATCACATCATTCTCATAAACAGATTTATGCCTTTGCTTAGCTGCTAATCAACCTTCTCTTACTAAATTAAGTCCACAGAGGAGCATCATTGGCCAGTTGCCCTTAACAGCCAACATTATAAAATTGAAAGATTTGCATATGTACCCCTCAATTTTTATGTATTTATATATCTAACATCTAAACTTTAATGTTTAGATATATATGCTGACTTACTAAGCATTTCCTATTTGCATGAAATGAAAAAGTATATTTCACTTTTTAAAAGGTTCATTTGCATATTTATCAGTCAATTTTTATGTATTTACATATCTAACATATAAACTTTAATTTTTACATTTATTCCACTCAAATATTTCATGTCATATTAGAAAATATCACTATTTTAATTTTTAAAGAGTAAAATACATATTTTAGTGCAAAAATAAAGTGACATATATATA
>NW_018244356.1:0-395 GCF_001263595.1 Phalaenopsis equestris | reverse complement strand
AACACGTCAAAGCATGTCTGGGTCATAAGGGCAGAGAACAAATCACAAACGGGAGGCAGCTCAATATCGGGTCGTCAATGTGATATCAACGAAGTCAATGAGCTATAGAGCTCAAAGAGACTCAACAATAGAAAGGTAGAGTGATCCTAAAAAGTATAGGTAACCTGATCCGGTACCACGGACCTGTCATACACAGTTATTAGGAGCCTAAGTCTACTCGGTCGTGAAGGTAGTCGACCCAACACGTTCTGAAATTCCCGGTTAACAATTCGTTAATTGCATCATCCACGGGGATCTCGATAGCCCTAAGGTCAAATGAAGAAAACTCTATACTATGACTGCAAGCTGGAGCTCCAAGAAACTTATACCTGCCGAAGTGGCGAGGATACCTCAAG
>NW_018244355.1:0-2478 GCF_001263595.1 Phalaenopsis equestris | reverse complement strand
GTGGACTGGTTTGCATGTGAATAGGCCAAGTTGGTGGAATAGGGAATGATTGTATGAGGTTCGGGTTAAGTGGTAACATTTGGGTGTACGGTTTATGTGAATGCTAAGGAAGGTATCGATCCAGCCGAGCTCTTTGAGCTAGAATTTTGATAGGAAGGTGTGTGTGAGCTTTGCAATGGCTTGAGGGTCGTTTCCCGTGATGAGAATGTCATTGACATACATGAGGTTTCTCTTCAGTTTTTTAACAACATTATTTGTTTTTTATGTTTCATCATTGTTATATCTTTTACTGGATGAATTAGGTGACAGGGCGTCTTAAATTCAGTAAACTTGCAAATCAACCAAAAGACCAATTTGAAGTTCTAAAATTTTTATAGTATTTTTATGTATTAATGAAGGGTTCTATTTTAAATCTTAGTAATTTTGAATTATATATAGTTCATTTTGAAGTTTTTTTCTTTTTTTCAAGTAATGAAGAAAATTTTGTAATTTTCAAGAAAATAACAAAACTGCCCTAAATTACATTCAAAGCTTACCAAAATTCACTATACATCCATCAATTAATATATTATTTACTTATTAAGTTCAAGTTATTCCATAAATTTCATTAATCTTTATTCAATTGATTTTTGTTTTAATGAATTAAAGTTAAGAAAATATGAATTTGTAAATTTAAGGTGAAAATACAAACTTACCAATGCTTAGCTCAATTAATCCCATGTTGCTGAAATTTATTCATTTATGATTTTGACTATGATTCCAATCAGATTCTTGGATCATTTTTTGTTTGTTCGTTTTAACCCTTAGTAGGGCTGTCAAAACGGCTCGTTGTTCGCGAACAGCTCGTCGCGAACAACTCGTGTTCGACTCGTTAAGAAGCTCGTGTTTGACTCGTTAATTTCGTTCGATACGTTAACAAGCCAAGCACGAACTAAGATGTGTTCGTTCGTGTTCGGCTCGTTTTGGCTCGAAATACTACTCATCAAGTTTATATATTAAGTAGTATTTTAAGAAAATCTAATTGACTGCAAGGCTGCAAAGATTTATAACCAATTAAAATATTGATTAATAAAATTGAATAAAAATTATTAAAATAGATTCAAATGATGTTTTAATATAAATAATAATTTTTTAAATCTTGCTCAAACTCTTATTGTTTTATGACTACATGATTAGGGTTGTTAAAAGGACTCTTTGTTCGTGAATAGCTCGTGTTCGGTTCGTTAAGCAAACGAGCCGAACACAAACACACTTTTTGAGGTCGAAATATTAACTAGTCGAACACGAGCTGAGCATGGCTCACGAGCTCGTGTTCGGCTCGTTTACACCCCTAAAACTTAGGTATATTTTTGCAATTTTATCAATCTTATTACATTTCATGTGCATTATAATGTAAATTCATTCAATTATGGTTGGAGGTTTTAATCAGTAAATTAAATAATTCCAAACAATAATACCCACCAATACTCATCCAAACACTTTGAAATTTCAAATTCTCAATAAATTTGGAAATTGCATTTATAACCTCTTACATATTTTATTAATTCCATATTTTTATAATCCAATTTTAATTAAAAGAAGTTTAAAGTATAAATATAATAATTACAAAAGTAACCATCTTAAGAAAAGTGAATTAACCATCATAACTCAAAGTTACTGTCTAATTGAATAAAATGACCACCCATAAGACAATTAATATTTCAAAATTTATTTAATAATTTTCCAAAATATATTTCAATTTCTAGAATTATTTATTTCAATAAATGGAAAATAACAAAAAAATTCAATTAAGATATTAAAACTTTATTCTTGTTTATGAGAAAATTAGAGAAATATCATATGGACAAGAGGTTCAATCAAACATAGTTTCCATTTTTTTTATATATATATTATGAAATTTATGAAGTATTGTTTATTTAATAATGTAAAATTTATTTTAATTTATTTATTGATATTACATTTTGTTATTATTTTTTATTAAATTATTCTAGACTTAATGAGTATAGCAAAATTTATTTCATATTTTTCCGATGCCCCAGGGATTTAAACAATTGAATAGGGAAGTGGTTAAAATATACATGGAAGGTAATGCAAGTGTTGGAATTGAGAATCAAGCTATGGACAGTGGCAATCGAGTTTGTCCTGGTTTGGACAAGCTCAATTAAAGGCATAATTAGGGCTTGGGTAATGGAATTGGTGCGGGAAGAATGATTGAGCTCTGAGGGATTGATTAGAGGTGAAATTAGCAAGGCTTCGCTAGTGGTTGAGTTAATTTTTTTTTTTTCATTGAGCAAAAAATGAGCTCCATTTAAAGGCTTGACTAGAGATAGGGATAACATTTTTATTGGTGCAATCCATTTGCCATGGATTATTGAGGAGGTGCCTAGTCACCTTCAAGAAACCAGTGAGGGTGTGTCAAGTGGATAGAGTCTCCAATGAAGATGTGTGGATTTCAGGTCATGGTTAACTTTGCATTAG
>NW_018244354.1:0-5152 GCF_001263595.1 Phalaenopsis equestris | reverse complement strand
GTGGACTGGTTTGCATGTGAATAGGCCAAGTTGGTCGAGTAGGGAATGATTGTATGAGGTTCGGGTTAAGTGTTAACATTTGGGTGTACGGTTTATATGAATGCTAGGGAAGGTATTGATCCAGCCGAGCTCTTTGAGCTGGAATTTTGATAGGAAGGTGTGTGTGAGCTTTGCAATGGCTTGAGGGTCGTTTCCCATGATGAGAATGTCATTGACATACATGAGGTTTATCTTCAGTTGTTTAACAACATTATTTGTTTTTTATATTTCTTCATTGTTATATCTTTTACTGGATGAATTAGGTGACAGGGCGTCTTAAATTCAGTAAACTTGCAAATCAACCAAAAGACCAATTTGAAGTTCTAAAATTTTTATAGTATTTTTATGTATTAATGAAGGGTTCTATTTTAAATCTTAGTAATTTTGAATTATATATAGTCCATTTTGAAGTTTTTTTCTTTTTTTCAAGTAATGAAGAAAATTTTGTAATTTTCAAGAAAATAACAAAACTGCCCTAAATTACATTCAAAGCTTACCAAAATTCACTATACATCCATCAATTAATATATTATTTACTTATTAAGTTCAAGTTATTCCATAAATTTCATTAATCTTTATTCAATTGATTTTTGTTTTAATGAATTAAAGTTAAGAAAATATGAATTTGTAAATTTAAGGTGAAAATACAAACTTACCAATGCTTAGCTCAATTAATCCCATGTTGCTGAAATTTATTCATTTATGATTTTGACTATGATTCCAATCAGATTCTTGGATCATTTTTTGTTTGTTCGTTTTAACCCTTAGTAGGGCTGTCAAAACGGCTCGTTGTTCGCGAACAGCTCGTGTTCGACTCTCGCGAACAACTCGTGTTCGACTCGTTAAGAAGCTCGTGTTTGACTCGTTAATTTCGTTCGATACGTTAACAAGCCAAGCACGAACTAAGATGTGTTCGTTCGTGTTCGGCTCGTTTTGGCTCGAAATACTACTCATCAAGTTTATATATTAAGTAGTATTTTAAGAAAATCTAATTGACTGCAAGGCTGCAAAGATTTATAACCAATTAAAATATTGATTAATAAAATTGAATAAAAATTATTAAAATAGATTCAAATGATGTTTTAATATAAATAATAATTTTTTAAATCTTGCTCAAACTCTTATTGTTTTATGACTACATGATTAGGGTTGTTAAAAGGACTCTTTGTTCGTGAATAGCTCGTGTTCGGTTCGTTAAGCAAACGAGCCGAACACAAACACACTTTTTGAGGTCGAAATATTAACTAGTCGAACACGAGCTGAGCATGGCTCACGAGCTCGTGTTCGGCTCGTTTACACCCCTAAAACTTAGGTATATTTTTGCAATTTTATCAATCTTATTACATTTCATGTGCATTATAATGTAAATTCATTCAATTATGGTTGGAGGTTTTAATCAGTAAATTAAATAATTCCAAACAATAATACCCACCAATACTCATCCAAACACTTTGAAATTTCAAATTCTCAATAAATTTGGAAATTGCATTTATAACCTCTTACATATTTTATTAATTCCATATTTTTATAATCCAATTTTAATTAAAAGAAGTTTAAAGTATAAATATAATAATTACAAAAGTAACCATCTTAAGAAAAGTGAATTAACCATCATAACTCAAAGTTACTGTCTAATTGAATAAAATGACCACCCATAAGACAATTAATATTTCAAAATTTATTTAATAATTTTCCAAAATATATTTCAATTTCTAGAATTATTTATTTCAATAAATGGAAAATAACAAAAAAATTCAATTAAGATATTAAAACTTTATTCTTGTTTATGAGAAAATTACAGAAATATCATATGGACAAGAGGTTCAATCAAACATAGTTTCCATTTTTTTTATATATATATTATGAAATTTATGAAGTATTGTTTATTTAATAATGTAAAATTTATTTTAATTTATTTATTGATATTACATTTTGTTATTATTTTTTATTAAATTATTCTGGACTTAATGAGTATAGCAAAATTTATTTCATATTTTTCCGATGCCCCGGGGATTTAAACAATTGAATAGGGAAGTGGTTAAAATATTCATGGAAGGTAATGCAAGTGTTGGAATTGAGAATCAAGCTATGGACAGTGGCAATCGAGTATGTCCTGGTTTGGACAAGCTCAATTAAAGGCAGAATTAGGGCTTGGGGTAATGGAATTGGTGTGGGAAGAATGGTTGAGCTCTGAGGGATTGATTTGAGGTGAAATTAGTAAGGCTTCGCTAGTGGTTGAGTTAATTTTTTTTTTCATTGAGCCAAAAATGAGCTCCATTTAAAGGCTTGGTTAGGGATAGGGATAACATTTTTTATTAGTGCAATCAATTTGCCATGGATTAGTGAGGTGGTATCTAGTCACCTTCAAGAAACCAGTGAGGGTGTATCAAGTGGATAGAGGCTCCAATGAAGATGAGTCGTGTGGATTTCAGGTCATGGTTAACTTTGCATTAGGAGCCATCTCAATGGGCTAGCACATGTGCCCACTCCTCCTTGATGTTGGGTTGGTTATGGGATCAGTTAAGGTTATGTGTCAATGAAAAGCAAGGCATGTGGGAGGAGGTTATGGCAATGATTGGCTCAACCAAGTGAAGCTTCTAGAGTTGCTTATGTGGGCTCACATGGGGATTGGATTGAGCTATCAATAGTGTAGCTTGGTAAGGTTGAAAACGAATCAACAAAGGATTGGCTCTATGAGGAGCCAAATTGGGTTAGAATGAAGGGCTCTAAGATGCCACAAAATAAGTTTCAAAATTGGTTCAAAATTGGCTTATGGCATTGTTCAAAAAAGATTTAAATTTGGCTTCAATTTGAATATATGACATCGTGATTCAAGGCAACATTGCGGTGAGCTTAAGGTTTGAAAAGAGTACCAAAAGAAGGCTCCAAAGTTTGGGTAAGTATTTGAGAAAATCTATCATGTGAGGAGATGTGTGTGTGAGTGAGAATCTTGAATGCTTGTATTTTATTTAGAGAAATTGAAGCTTTATCTATTAGTATTTCATGATAAAAGCATCACCCTTGCTAAGTCATAGTTACAAAACTCTTATTACTAATATCTTAAGAGCCCTATTTTTTCATGGATCATTGATGATGGCTTTATCTTTATGGTATACTTCTAGTTTCTATCTTTATCTTCTAATATTGAAAGTTGTTTTCTTCATACCCATTGATGCTTATTATTTCACCCTCATTTGTCATCCTCACTTCTACTTTAGAATCTCATGACTAGGTAAGATACCAAGTTTTGATAAAATAGATGTAGGAAAGAAAGTGATGGAGAAAAGAAAAATACAAAAAGCCTCAAATGGAAGACAAAGTTAAGCCCGTTCAACAATATCATTTACGTACATGTTCACGCAAATAAGTATTTCACTACCTAATTCATTATATTTTAAGGAATAATAAATGCCCCAATAGCAAATGAGATATTTGGGATTTTTATTTTTATTTTTATTTTTTTTTAAACTTATTTGTTTAGTGTACTTATCACATATTTTATTCTTTTTTTTTAATAAATCAACATATTTTCTTAAAAATCTTAAAATAAACTTTAGATGTTTTGTATATTTTTATAAACAATTACAAATTAGCAATGGTAGCACACAAGCAACCGTGTCGTTCACCCTTGACTCCGCCGGATATTGTAGCTAGTCAAATATATTTTAGTATTTAATATGTAATAAATATAAAATATAGTTTAATTATATAAATAAATTATATTTCAAATCAAGGCATAAATAGCCTTGGCCCTCACGTTCACAAATAATAATAATAATAATAATAATAATAATAATAATAATAATAATAATAATAATAATAATAATAATAATAATAATAATAATAATAATAATAATAATAATAATAATAATAATAATAATAATAATAATAATAATAATAATAATAATAATAATAATAATAATAAGACAACGGACGTGATGCAGCGATACAACGGAAGTCTCATCCTCCGCTGCATCGCGTCCATCGTCCGCACGTCCGGATTCCAGACAGAAAAATTTGTCCTGTTTTTCGCCAATGCAGAAGCTCATGCTCTCTCTCCTTTCTTATCAGTTCCAATCACATATAGCCTATAGCAAAAAAACTCTAAATTTAAGGAGAAAAATGCAAAATAATAATAATAATAATAATAATAGATAAAAAATTTATCATACAAATTTAGTTTAATCTCTCTATTTAATTTTTATTTTTATTTGAATATTTTTTTAATAAAATAAAAAAAAAATCTCCAACAATTTTAAATTCAATAATGTTGCATTTATTCTTATTTTTTGAAAGCCATGGCAATGTAAATTACCTCCATATTGCCAGTGTAATGGGTCCCAACTAATGATTGGCTGGCAGCTTGATCAAGACATATGGAAAGAAAATTCTTTTTGTATGGAGTGGAATGTAAACCAAATTATTAATTTGACATGTAATTATGTTAGTGAGACAGCTCAATTTCTATTACATAAATGACTCATTAGTTAAATTTAATAGAGTTTTAGGCTAGCTAGTTGGTTGATTTACAAGATGATAATATAAATTAAACTTTAAACATATTATAATTCAAAAGATTAAGCTTAATATTATAAAAATTTAGTTTTTTGGCACACTCATAATATAATTACTTTTAATAATTTTGTTGAATATCTTTTGTGTGCATGTAATTTATCTTGTAATTTTTGTATGAGAATATGCTTTTGTTCTAAGGGGGGGATTAACATACATATCATACAAATGGCATGTATTTACAAATTTAATATCTAAACTTCCATATTCACATTGAATTTTTTGACATCACAAGAAAAAAACATTATTATAATAAACATTTTAAAATTTACATGCATAGGTTTTTAATACTAAGATGTTATAAATATAAATATCAAAGTGTATATAAGAAAATGTATCACTGTTCATCCTGAGAATATCTAATGGTCTAGACGAGAAGAGTATACCAAGAAATGACTCGTCGATAGATGATCGCGAGGCTCACTTATTCCACTGAGTTTAACTGTTCATGCCAAACCAACAAAGCCAAAGCCGGCCAAACCACTAAAGGCTATGAGTCTGAAGTCTGAACCATTTAATCAAAATCAAGATAAAGAGGCAT
>NW_018244353.1:0-238 GCF_001263595.1 Phalaenopsis equestris | reverse complement strand
CTGTCCAATCGGGGGAGTTTCATTATACGGGTTGGAGTTTCATCCCGCGGTTTGGTACATGGGTAATTTAAGTAATTACATATTGTACTGTAAGGTTATATATATATCCTGTTTGTAACCTAGGTGAGTTTCTGAGACTCTGAACTTTGAGAGTCTGAATCTTGTATTTTATACTCTTTTCTGAATATTGAAAGGGAAGTAACCGCTCTGCTCCCGAGGATTTCAGCATCTTTATAGC
>NW_018244352.1:0-407 GCF_001263595.1 Phalaenopsis equestris | reverse complement strand
AACAACAACAACAAATCCTTAATCCCACTACGTGGATGGCCAAATTAAAGAAAGACAAATTTAAAGAATTATTACAATAAAGGAGGATAGAGTGACATCAATTGAATTTAAGGTATTTGATAATATACCTAGTTGGTTTTGGCGTATATACAACAAAAAGTAGAAATGAACGCACTATATATGTAATGATGGCTTGCGGCGGGCAGATGGTAGGTAGCGCTGGTGGCAAGTCGTAGATAGCGTCAGTGGCATTCGGGTGGTAGGCCGCACCGGTGATAGGAGGTGGCAAGAGGGTGTCGATTGTAGGCATGCGATGACGGCCTGCAATACTTTGCATAAAACTGTGTATTTGAAATTCGCTTAAATCAAACAAATTCCAAATACATTTAAAATGAACAGAGGAATGA
>NW_018244351.1:0-685 GCF_001263595.1 Phalaenopsis equestris | reverse complement strand
ATATTTGCTCCGAATGATCTCTGTGATCCGCATCACAGGCAGCCTGGAAAGATAGTACTTGCAAATGATCTCTTAGGTATATTATAAAATTGAATGAAAAATTAAAATTACTATACTATAAAAAGAAAGTTAACTTACGAGTCATCCTCTGGCTTAATGAAGTGATTACAATAACATCAAATTAAGATTTTATGTCATGATCAAGTGATTACAATGACATCAAATTGTCGCAATTATAAGCCATGATCAAATGTTGAATTTGATGCCCTTAGCAAGTTAAAGGTGGTTGGATTAGCACTCAAGCTCTCTCAAGGCAAAAAAAAAAACAATTTAAGTTTTGGTCTTATGGTTTCATTTATAAGTCTTCCTACTCTGATATAAACTTATTTCTCTGTTTTTTTTTTATATTTACTTATTTTAGTGTGATCCTTTCATTTTTATTTATGTTTCATTCATTAAGTTTGTGGTTGAATATCCTTCTTATTAGCATTCCAATAATTAAAAAAGCTTTCATTTATTAAAATTTAATTTAATTTTTTTAAAAAAAATTATTGCACTTTTAACAACCCCATGATAGGTTGCCATAAAGAGAGCACTAAACCCATCTCATCATGACAAAAAGGACAAATTAGAAGAGTTACTTGACATATAACAATCAAAATCAATCTACTATTATATATATATA
>NW_018244350.1:0-1995 GCF_001263595.1 Phalaenopsis equestris | reverse complement strand
CCTTTAATTTGATTTGAATTTTTAGTATCTTTGTTTCGAAAAAAATATTACATCAGTTGTCCTGATGCAATTTATCACAATGCGTCACATGTACGGTCTGGCTCCACTGAATACAAAAATTAAATAGTTTAATGCATGGCTGGGCCATACTGTACACGTGGCGCATTGTGATTGAACTTTTGCATCAGGACTCTTGATGTAATAATATTTTTTCCTTTGTTTCTATTTTTTGTTAGGGATTGAATTTGCTCATATATTAGCAGTAGTTATCATTGATGTCTATGAAAGAGGGTGCTATATTTGTAAATAATATCTAAACATTGCTATTTACAAAATCTAGCGCTCCAAAGTGATTTTTTTAGCCATCGAATTGATATATTTATGCTAAACACTGTCAGAACAGTTGAGAATTTGATAAAAATGAAAAATATGGCTTGGAGTTTTATCATAAATTTGGAATATTTGAGTGAGGATTTGAAAATTGGATCAAAAGGGTGCTAGATTTGTAAATAGCAATGTTTCGGGTGCTATGTATGTAATTGCCCCTTATTTAGGAAGTATTGCATGCGTACTGCTCAAATTTTATGTATTTACATATCCAACACGTGAACTTCAAATTTTGCATACATTTTATTTTTGCTTGAGCATGAGAAGGTGAATTACATAATGTAAAATATTATTTTATAATTTAAAGATAAATTTTGAATTTTAATATATTTTGAATATGTTTATGAGCTAACTAGTCAAGTCATGCATGACTTGAGCTTAACGCGTTACTTATCAGGTCGTGTTGGAGCTGGCTCATGAGTCGGCTCGACTCAATTGCATCCCTAATTTTGAATGTGAATCTCATTTCATTGATATTCAAATAATGCTCGAACTCAATTCAAATAATTTTGGAATATGGTTGAAATGTTGCATTAAAAATGTTAATAAAATAAATTATAATTGTCATGTCTTTTACATGAATCTTTTTTTTTTTTTTTTTTACATAAATGACCTCAATCTTATTCAAGTCTAATTTCAATTCTATCAAGTTTGATGAAATAAGGAAAATTTGCATTCATGTCACACAATTCTTATATATTTTAGAAGTATCATTTTTATTGCATTTGTAATATTTTTGCCTTACATATTTGTCAATGAAAATTGCATTTCTTTTTATAAAACTGATAGCAATAATATTTTTTTTTTTATATAATGTCAAATATTTGATTGGTATGCATGAAATATAAAAATTTAAGCGTGAAAATATATAATAAAAGTTTATATACATATATAAATAGGAAAATCTTCCTAAAGGAAATTTACATTCATTCCACTTTAGTCCCAAGGGGTCACATGCCTAGGATTATGAATTTAGCTTGAATGATCGTTTGTTTAATCGCTCGAAGTTTCATTTAAATTTTGGCTTGGATTAAGATCGGATCAAAATGAACAAGCCAGACTAGGAGTTGAAACTTTGGATCAAATTTTTTTAGAGCTGTTTTCAGACCATGCATGAATCGGTTCGAACTAGCTCGAAATATTTATTTATAAAAATTATATATATAATGCTAAATAAAGTCAAATGTAACAAGCTGATTTCGAGCTAAAAACATATACAAATAACTTAAGGTGAGCCGGTTCATTTCGATTTCGAGCCGGATAAAGCAGGTTTCAAATTGAAATGAATCTAAACGACTCAATTTGAGCCAACTCGTTCTGATTTTGGTCTGGATTGTGCTCGATTCAGTTTCGAGCGGAACAATCTTGACATCAAATATAAAACCCGAGTCTATTTCCAGCCAAACTCAATCCATTTGAGCTCAAAATCCAATTGTTAGCACGATCTAAACTCTACATTTTGCACATATACCACCTAAATATATAAAGTCACATAAAAAATACTACCATTTTATATTTTTAAAAATAAGTAAAATACAAATTATCAGGGTAGATGTATAAATACATAGTCGTCGAGTGGTATTTATGTAAATAGTAAATTTATATATA
>NW_018244349.1:0-599 GCF_001263595.1 Phalaenopsis equestris | reverse complement strand
TTAACTTATAAATTTTGATATTTACACGTGTTGTCTTATGTTGAGAGTTGAATGAGGTGTAGCGATAAGATTATGCATAATGTTTAACTTGATGAAAACTAAAAAACATGCAATGTGGAGATCTTCTAGATTTAAGCCTTTTGGCAATTAATAACATACCCACTTCATTCTTATGTATTTACATATTTTGCACCTATGTTTACATTTTTAATTAATATAACCCCTTAATTATGCATGAAAATATGTACTTCATTTTTTTAAGAGTTAAAATAGTGATATTTTTTATGTGATGAAAAATTTTGGTGGTACAAATGTAAAAATGCCAAAGTTTAGGGGTTAGATATGTAAGCACATAAGAATTGGTGGTTGCTTCTAAGAATCTATGAAACAGTATCTTTTAATTATTAATTTTTACAAGTAATTACATAACATTTCAAGAAATTACATAACATTTAAAATTTCGGTATTTGTAAACTTCCAATAATTTGATGGGTAACTTCAGAAGTTTTGTTCAAAAAGATATATAAATATTAATTTATGTTTGTTTGGGGTAGCGAGAGCAGTACAGTTGTGAAGCTGCTAAAAAAGCCGCTCTACGA
>NW_018244348.1:0-537 GCF_001263595.1 Phalaenopsis equestris | reverse complement strand
GTTATGAAAATGCCAATGATGGAAAATTTGGAAACACTGTAGAAAGTTTTATTGTAATTGATTCCATATGTTTGGTTGAATCCTTTAGCCATTAATCGTGCTTTGTAGTGAGCTACAAATCCATCAAAATGATATTTAGTTTTATAGGTCTGGCGACAACCATGTACAAAGTGATGATTAAGTGGAGGAGTTAGTTTACATGTTCCTTATGGTTGAAGAGCAATGAATTCTTTGGACATATTTTTCCTAATGTGGATATTGCATTGCCTAACTGAAGAAAGTGGGATCAATTGGATAGGTTGTCTAATGGCAACGATCAAATATGGGTTTAGGCTTCCTAGTTCAAGATTGTAGGTGGGTAACCATAGGATGTTGTCGAGTAGATGGAATGTGAGGTGTGAGAGAATGTGTAAAGAGAGAGGTGGCAAGTTTTACTTGGGATGTTGGTGATGAAAAAATATTGTTTGATTTAGGAGTACGTTTGATTGTGGGGATAGCATGAGTAGATGAGTTAGAAGCTGAATCAGTAGATGATGA
>NW_018244347.1:0-653 GCF_001263595.1 Phalaenopsis equestris | reverse complement strand
ATTGTGTGGAATAGTGATGGGAATAGAAGGTTTGATTGGCAAATTAAAGTTTTATTATTATTATTATTATTACTTGGTGCATCATCAATAAAATTTGTATAAAGCATCATCCTAGAAAAATGGGTTTTCAGATTCAAATCCAAGATCATTCAGACTCTCATTTCAGTAAGTTTATAGTGAAATTAACTGTCTCGACAAAACGAATCCAATGATATCAAAGTTGGTTTAAATCTCAGTCAATTAGTCAATGCCTTTAATCACATTTAAAAGTTTTGGATCATCAACATATTTATAATCAAATCCAGTGTCCCAACGAAAGGAATCCAACGAGCACAAGAACGTTAAATTCCAAAGTTTATAGTGCAATAAAATTTGGGTGTTTGTCATGTAAATACGTAAAAACTGTGTGGTATATATGTAAATTTCTATTAGAGGATGGCTTCCATTCTGCAGTGCTCCAACTTTGCTTAGAAACAGGGGGATTCTGAAGCACTACTGAATAGAAATGGTGAGCAGATATTCCTTTCACGTCAAACTCCAACGTCCCCACAAATATAAATAAGGGATAATTACATACAGAGCACAATAAACATGATTATTTATAAATCAAGCACTTATGTAATTTTTTAAACTATGAAAGTATTACATATTTA
>NW_018244346.1:1894-2385 GCF_001263595.1 Phalaenopsis equestris | reverse complement strand
GACTTTCAAAAACTTGATCTTGTATACAGTTCTTTACCTTAAATATTGAAGTAAATCTTGTTTTAGCCATCGCATTGATGAAGCGAGACTCGTCGAACTCAACCTGTCTCTTTTGTCATGGAGCCATTTCAATCTAATCAAATTATAGAAAAATTTCAAAAATTACTTCAAATATGCAAATCATGGCTTCTAATAGTAATTCTAAGAGTTCAACACTAAGATCCATGAATGTTTTCCCAAGTTTTCTTCACATTCTCAATGTTTTTGGATCTCCTCAATGTGGAAGAAATCCATGGTGAAAATCAAATATTTTTAGTTTGGAGTCAAGCTCTTACCTAGAGATGATAAAATCCAGTGTGAAAAAGCCTTGAAATCGCCTCCCAATCCAAGATCTTTCAAGCCCTAGGTAAAAAATGGCATTTTTAGGAGGAAGGGGATGATGAATAGTGGCGGTTGACTGGTCAAAATTGTGGTTAAAGGTGTTTTTTTGT
>NW_018244346.1:0-381 GCF_001263595.1 Phalaenopsis equestris | reverse complement strand
GGATTATTCAATCCACGATTTACGAATCCTCATTCCTTGATCAATCTTTTCTTTGTCAGTAACTTGTTGAAGATTCGTTACGCTTTCGCACTAATAAACTTTCACCAATTGAAAACTCACATTCTGGGATTATCAGGGGAATTGGACGCCATAGGAATGAAATTGGTGGAGTTTCACTTCGTTTTGGGGGAAAAATATGAACTAGGAATCAAAATTTGGAGTTTAAGAGGATAATTCCCACCCAAAAACTGCCAAAAACCGCCATTTGAACACAAGTAACCGCCATCTCGCCGGTCTCTCCATCGGCAGCGTCGAGGGCGCCATTGGTAAGCCCCTGTATTAATTTTGTCTGGACTATCGGGAAAAATCCACCTCCAGCGG
>NW_018244345.1:0-659 GCF_001263595.1 Phalaenopsis equestris | reverse complement strand
TACCGAAACTACCGTCTCTCTCATTCTTCAGATCCGCTCCAACCAGAAACCAGAAACCATCGAGCATCGAGGAAGGTAAGTCTGTTTGTGTCATTCAGGAAACCGAAACTTCCTCTTCGCTTGGTGAGAGGGCCACCCCGTGCCTAAGAAACAAAGGAATCAGCGAGGGCGAGGGTGCACCAGAGGATTTTCACGCTAACGCGGGAAGCAGATGCAGGACGCGGCTCCTTCCTCGCTTCGCCTTCTTTTAAGGAAATCTCGTAAGTGCGTCTGAACGGCAGCAATAATCTGCGCTGAACGTATTTTTCAAACATCTCTACGACGTTTTCATACCGTCACCACACCCCAATAAGCTGCCCCAAACAGGACTTGAGAAGGATTTTAGACACATACAAGTAGATCTGATACATAGTAAATGCTCTCTCAATAATGAAACGAAGATCCGAATGTAGTTCTTTCAGATTGTTGAGAATTTTAGGGCAAAGAAATTGCAAGAACAAATAAATTGCAAGAATCGACACAAATCAAGAAAGAAACACAAAGATTTAACGATGTTCGGGAAAGATGCATAAGTCCTCGGGAGCAGAGCCGCGACTTTTTTTTCAATTTAAAAAAAGAGTACAAGATCTCTAGGGTTACAAACAAGACAAATATATATA
>NW_018244344.1:0-725 GCF_001263595.1 Phalaenopsis equestris | reverse complement strand
GAAAGGCTAGCGGCTGGGTTCACAAGAAGGAAGAGGCTGCAGGTGGGGTTGGGTGTCATGGCAGCAGGCATAAATGTGTAGGGGAGGAGATGGACGGTAGCTTGCAGCTGTAAAACAGCTGGCAAAACAATCCTGGCGGGGAAGGCAGCAAGTACGACTATTGGATAAAGGGAAGGGGAAACGAAGAAGGGAAGATACACGCCACCTCGAAACGAGTTATAGCCAGAGCACCTTATCGCCATCAAATACAGCCTTAGAGAGGGAAGAGGGACGTCGGCGGCAGTCCTAAAAGAAATCTCTAAACAAAAACTAAACCGTAACACAGAAAAAAAGCTTGTGTGTAATAAAAGATAACTAGGAGGGGGAACATCTCCCCTTGGGTGGCAACACTCCAAAACCTACGCAGGGTTTGGCAAGTTCAGCCTCCCTGCTAAACCGGTTGGGGTCGTCGGTTCAGCCCCAAGCCTCTGCGTCAATCTTCCGGGTTGGGAAAACTTCTACTTCAATCGTCAAAGCTTCTAGTTCCTCATAGCACAGAGTCAAAGTCTATCACATTGAAGGTAGCAGAGATATTGTAGTCCCCTGATAAGTCGATCACGTAGGTGTTGTCATTCCACAACACATCTTGATAGCATAAATATGCATCATCTCTTTGCACATCTTGAACTGGAGTTGCATTTAGATGTAGATTCCTGCAATGCAACTCTTGATCCCTTAAGTCTAAA
>NW_018244343.1:0-569 GCF_001263595.1 Phalaenopsis equestris | reverse complement strand
CCAAAGAAGTGCAACACAAGCAAATGATAATGATCTTCGAAGCTAACACATACCAGATGTAACATGCAAACAGGAAAGCATGCAGTATAATGCAAAAGCAAATAAACGTGCAAGTGATCGGTCAATGGGACCAATGTAGCCAGTTAAACCAAAGTGATCTGTCTATAGGGCCAGAGCGACTAGTCGAACCAAAGTGAGATGCTCATTAGGCCGGGGTGGCTGGTTGGAGTGAAGTAAGATGATCGTCGAGTTGGGGTGGCTGATCGAAGCAAAGTGAGAGGCTCACCGAGTCGGGGCGGTCGGTCGAAGCAAAATGAAATGCAACATGCACCAAACAAAAATGCAATATGCAGCAAACCAAAATGTGTGCTAAGGACCTCACCTAGGAGACCTAAGGTTTAGACCCTTGGATGTGCGGCATCGCCACCTCTTGCTTTGGTGAGGAAAAGTGGGGAGTTTCTCCTCAGAACTCCAAGGGGGAAACTCTTCACGGTGCATGAAATGGACTAGCTACAACGATTTTCCCATTTCACAAACTCCTCCAAACTTTGCAAAGCAAGCCAGATACA